>NW_011494826.1:3042348-3062465 GCF_000754665.1 Bison bison bison | reverse complement strand
GATATGCAGATGACACCACCCTTAAGGTAGAAAGAGAAGAAGAACTAAAGAGCCTCTTGATGAAAGTGAAAGAGGAGAGTGAAAAAGTTGGCTTAAAGCTCAACATTCAGAAAACTAAGATCATGGCATCCGGTTCCATCACTTCATGGCAAATAGATGGGTAAACAGTGGTAACAGTGACAGACTTTATTTTGGGGCTCCAAAATCTCTGCAGATGGTGATTGCAGCCATGAAATTAAAAGACACTTACTCCTTGGAAGGAAAGTCAGGATCAACCTAGACAGCATATTATCAAGCAGAGACATTACTTTGTCAACAAAGGTCCGTCTAGTCAAGGCTATGGTTTTTCCAGTGGTCATGTATGGATGTGAGAGTTGGACTATAAAGAAAGCTGAGCACCAAAGAATTGAAGCTTTTGAACTGTGGTGTTGGAGAAGACTCTTGAGAGTCCCTTGGACCGCAAGGAGATCCAACCAGTCCATCCTAAAGGAGAACAGTCCTGAATATTCATTGGAAGGACTGATGTTGAAGCTGAAACTCCAATACTTTGGTCACTTGATGTGAAGAACTGACTCATTCGAAAAGACCCTGATGCTGGGAAAGATTGAGGGCAGGAGGAGGAGGAGACGACAGAGGATGAGATGGATGGATGGCATCATCGACTCAATGGATATGAGTTTGGATAAACTCCAGGAGTCGATGACGGACAGGGAAGCATGGTGTGCTGCGGTTCATGGGGTTGCAAAGAGTCGGACATGACTGAGCGACTGAACAGAAGTGAAACATGTTATTCCCTCTTTTTTCATTTGTTTTCATAAAAAGAATTATATACAAAATGCAAATTCTTATTTCTGGGGTAGTTAAGTGACTCTTAGTGGCTGAAGAGTAAGTAATTAGTGATACTTTTGATCCTGTAACCACTAGGGTATATAATGTAAGAAAAACAGGAAAGAAATTGGAATGGGAACTGGTAAACTTCTTGGACTTATGATTCTATTTTAATTGATACATTTAGTAAAAGAAAGTCTTAGATTCGGGAAGATTCCCATTTATATTACTCAGCTATAAAAAGAAATGCATTTGAGTCAGTTCTAATGAAGTGGATGAACCTAGAGCCCATTATACATTGTGAAGTAAGTCAGAAAGAGAAAAACAAATACTGTATATTAATGCATATAAGTAATTTAGAAACATAGTATTGATGATCCTACTTGCAGGGCACCAAAGGAGACACAGACATTTTGGATACATGGGGGAAGGAGAGGGTGGGATGATCTGAGAGAACAGCATTGAAACAGAAACATCACCGTATGTAAACTAGACAGCCAGTGGGAGCTGGATGTATGATGTATAACACAGGGAACCCAAAGCCCAGAGTTCTATGACAACCTAGAGGGGTGGGATGTGGAGAGGGGTGGGAGGGGGACTTCAGAGGGAGGGGCTATATGTATACCTAATGCCAATTTATGCTGTTACATTGCAAAAGCCATCAGAATATTGTAATTAACCTCCAACTAAAAATAAATATAAAAATATATTTCTGGTTACTGATTGTCACTTTTTGTTTCCAATTTTACCTATTTTCACTGATCCAATGACCCTGTAAACCTTGATCCAGAGTTAACCTTACTTTCAGTAACTGCTTCAAACAGAAAGGTTTCTGTGTCTTATAATTGAAAATATGTTGGCTCATATTCTAGATGTCTGAGTTTTTACCAGCCTTAATGCAACAGGTACTGCCTTCAACACCTTTTCCATTACAAATTATGTGCTTTCTATTATATTAATCTAATCAATAAAACTGATCAGTGCTCAAGCTGTTTCACTTAATTCTTCCTGCAACACTAAATTCATTTTTCTTCTTCTTAAAACAGTTTCATCTTGCATTATAAGAGTTAATTTTAGTACCTAATGACACAGTGCATTGCTAAAACCCATATGAAAAATTATAACAAAAGTAAAACACATAAAATCTAAGTGCCAAGATAAAATTTTGTCATCTGGTGCTTTGTCTCTACCTAAGTACATTTGTTTCTCTCCCATCTGTTTGGAAACTTATTTAAGTAAATCAACATGTCTCTCAGAATTAATCTGGCTTCCATATCAAATGACAAATATCTTCATGTGAAGAAAACTTTGCATACTTTATTATTTAGTTGCCATCACACACTCTATGCTATAATTATTATTATTCACAGTATACAAACAAAGAAACTAAATCTGAAAAAGTTAAGTAATTTGCTTAAAGTCAGACAGTTCTCAAGTGGTAAAACTGGAATTTGAACTGGCCTTGTCTTTACACCCTCTATTTTTCCCAATACATGACACTTCAACCCTTCCACTCATCTATGAAGGTCAGTCTGATGTTGTTCGACTCCAAGGTAGGTAGGAGCTCTTAATGGTGTCTTTTAGGAAAGCGTGCATGAGAGTGAGTTCTTAAGATCAGCAGGTATGGGCAACATTGGGTCACCCATGGAAGCAGTCCTTTCATCTTTCTTTCAAAAATCTTTCCTGAATGTTCTTTCATTGGCCATAAAGTCCAAAATGTTCCCTTTAATCTGTGGAAAGGAAGATGAAGAAAGAAGCCCTTTGCCTCATTATCTAGAAGGGGCAGTGAAAGTGAAAGTCACTCGGTCCTGTCTGACTCTTTGAGACCTAATGGACTATACAGTCCGTGGAATTCTCCAGGCCAGAACACTGGAGTGGGCAGCCTTTCCCTTCTCCACGAGATCTTCCCAATCCAGAGATTGTACCCAGGTCTCCTGCACTGCAGGCAGATTCTTAACCAACTGAGATTTCAGGGAAGCCCCTGGAAGGGGCAAGATTCCATCAATAACTCACCGAGGTCAATGGCCCAGTGAGGATCATAGGCAACAGAGAAAAAGACCACCATTCTGCTAGACTTTACTAAAACCAATTTGTGTGTCTAAGATGAAATTGTATCTTGAACAGAAGTCCATGGAAAGAAAAAAGGGTTTGCACTCAGAGAGGCTAGGTTTGAATTCCAGTGACACTACTTTCTATTATGTGACTTTGTGTGCAACGTTTTAGACCTTTTACTTATCTATAAAATGGGGTGAATAGACCCACCTCACAGTAGTCAGTAAAGGGCAGTTATAATTAGGATTACAGTAGCAGAAGAATAGGCCTCTGTTTCTCTATCTTTTACATAGAAAAAATGATACTGGATGTAAATTACTTGCAAAAATGCATGATCCATAATGGGCACCCAAATGGTATTATTATTATTATCATCATCATCACCACTATAACTATTTATAGGGAAGATTACAACTGGTCTTGTCAAGGTCCCTTTCAGCATCTAGATTTTAGGGAAGGGCAGAAAAGAATTATGAGAAAGGGTAAGACTGTAAGATAAAGAAGAGGCAAGAACACAAGGCAAAAATGTATAACCTGTGGAAAATTCCCCTTTAATTTCTGTTCAAAGAGTTTGATGAATATGTAAACTAAAACTCTATCATCAGCACAAACCTCTGGCCAATTATTTCACCTTTGCTGTCTGAGCAACACAGCCATTATGAGAGAAAAATAGCAACTTGCCTGGGACTGTGTTTAGCTCCAAGAGTTATCATATCAGAACTCAGTAACTGAACTAAAGCAAAATGAGTAATTCCAAAAATATAGATTTGAAGAGCCAAAAATGGTCCTGACAACTGTAAAACTGAGCAATCAGGAATTATTTGGAGAAAACAGACAAGGGACAGAAAAGTACCTAAGAAAATCCCGCTGTACATATATTATTGCAAAGAGCATTGAGTGCAGATGGCCCTCTGCTTATAAAGGAGCTGCATTTCCCAAAGTCCATCTGAGTCAGTATTTGGAACCTGAAAAACATCCCCATCAAGAAAAAGAAGTCATAAATGGTGGTTTTCCTGGGGCCAGGGAACTTGTTTGACTCACCCTGGAGCTGAGCCGTCCTCTGAACAGTGCAACAGAGGAAGTGTAATAATGTCGAAAGCTCTAGCTGAGGTTAAGCACATCCGGATTTGAACCTTTGACCTGAGTTTGTTAGGTCGGTGAACACCTGGGCAAGTAACTACATGTCTGTAATCTTCAGAAGACTAAGGTTTGTTTTTTACCCCCCCAGCTTTATTTATGTATAATTGGTAAAGAAACATTGTACATAATTAATGTTTACAATTTGCTGAGTTTGGACAAATGTATATACTTGTATTATCATCACCACAATCCAAGTAATAAATATATCTATTACCTCCACCAGTTTCCTGTGCTCCTTTTTCATTTGCTTTTGTTTTTGTGGTAAGAACAGTTAATGTGAAATCTACCCTCATAACACTAGTAATAAAGAATTTGCCTGTCAATGGGTTGGGAAGATCCCCTGGAGGAGGGCATGGCAACCCACTCTAGTATTCTTGCCTGGAGAATCCCATGGACAGAGAAGCCTGGTGGGCTACAGTTCATGGGGTCACAAAGAGTAGGACACAACTGAAGTGACTTAGCACACATCCTCCTAACAAATTTTTAAGTCCACAGTATCATATTATTAACTGTTTTATACACCAGATCTCTGGAACTTACTCTTCTTGTACAATTGTAACTTTATACCCATTGAAAAACAACTCCCCATGTCTCCCTCCCCCTACCCCTGGTAACCATCATTCCACTGTCTCCTTTGACTATTTCAGATGCCTCATATAAGAGAAATTTTATGGCATTTGTTCTTCTCTGACTTCCTTCACTCAGCATAATGTCTTCCAGGTCCATTCACATGGTCCTAAATGGTAGAATTCTTTTGTCAAATGGACAGGAAAATAGTACCAGTCTCATGGGTCCATGCGTGCAGGAACTGAAAACTGTGTCTGGGAAGTGCTCAAAACAATCAGCACTCAGTAAATGTCAGTGACCACTAATGTTAGTAACAGAAGTAAAGCCTGATCTCTCTTCTATGCAGCTCTCACCTGCCACTGAAGTCAGAACTAAAGAAAAGGCCATGAATGTGGTAGACATGTACTCCCTTCACGGGGAGAAAGAGGAGTAGGCGTAGGCCCTGTAATTTGTTTAACCCTTTAAACTATGGGAGCCCAGACCACAGTTAAAAATGCAAACAGGACAAAAACATCAGATGGAAAGAAAACGCTTCCTCCCCTTCTGATACTCCATCATTGTATATTCTTGTGTGCCCCTCAGGAAATTCTTATACACTTTGATTAGCCTAAACAATCTCTATTTCTTTTCCTATCCCTATACCTGTGTCAAAACCTCTTACTCTTTATTTGCACAGAAGGATTATGCTACATGTGATCTTTCCCACTGCTTTCCTTTTTCATCAAATAATTCATCTCAGAGCTCTTTCCACATGTGTGATTATAGATCTGCCTCATTCTCTACAATGATGTACAAGTATTCCACTGAATGAATATACTCTAATTTTTTTAACCTGACCCCATCAGTGAATATTTAATTTTTTCTCAGCATTTTATAGTAACAACATTTCAATATTATTGAAGGATAATAAGTGCTCAATAAACATCCTTGTACACATAAACATATATTTTTGCAAATTTATCCAGAGGGTAAATTTATAACAATGGGGCTGCTAAAGTGAAAGGTTTATGCAATTTTTTTTTTCTGTTAAGAATATTGACAATTATTTCCTTAAAAATAATGCACTAACCTGCACACCTACCCACAGCATGAGACTTCTTGCTTCCACTCACTCTGGCCAACACTGAGGGTTAGCAAATGCCAAAAGCATGCCATTAATTGCATTAAAAGTAGCATCTCATTTTTATTATGAAGGATATCATCACAGCATTTGCTTGTTTTTCATGTTTGTTTGCCATTTACATTTATTTTTCTATGAAATTCCTGTTTATATTCTTTGTCCAGTTCTCTATTTTTTAAAGTACTTTTTTTGATGTGGACTATCTTTAAAGTCATTGTTGAATTTATCACAATATTGCTTTTGTTTCATGTTTTGCTTTCTGGCTGGAGGCATGTGGGATTTTAGCTCCCCAACCAGAGATGGAACATGCACCCCCGGCTTTGGCAGGCAAAGTCCCAACCACTGGACCACCAGGGAAGTCCCCTAGTTCTCTATTTTTTTTTTTTTTAAGTTTTCTTTTTTCTCTTTGTTAGCTAAGCAAATTGGCCATTTATAATATTTTTTATTATATTAATTTCAAGTACTTCACTTTTTAATACCAAATGTTAATATGAATTTGAGTTTACTTCTAGAATTTGTATACATTTCCACTTCTCTATTTTTCAGCTTTAAACAGTTTTGGTTATTAGAGCTCCATCTGATTTTGACTGGTTATCATTCCCCTCTGCCTGTAATCTGGCTTCTTACAGATTTATTTTTCCAGATGGACTTGATTATGATTTTGTCAAATTCCAAAATGGATATCTTGATATCTAGTATTTATTTAGAGATTTAAGGAAAATTATGGCAACCCACTCCAGTACTCCTGCCTGGAAAATCCCATGGATAGAGGAGCCTGGTAGGCTGCAGTCCATGGGGTCGTGAAGAGTCAGACACAACTGAGCGACTTCACTTTCCCTTTTCACTTTCACGCATTGGAGAAGGAAATGGTGACCCACTCCAGTGTTCTTGCCTGGAGAATCCTAGGGACGGCAGAGCCTGGTGGGCTGCCGTCTATGGGGTCGCACAGAGTCGGACACAACTGAAGCAACTTAGCAGCAGTAGCAGCAGCATCTTTTAGAGTTTTCCTGTTCAAGAATAAGGTACAAATTTACATAAGTCTTCTTGTATGTCATCTGGTAGGTTTTTGATGTTAATTTTATACCAGGCTTTTGCATATTATGTAATATTGTTAATTTTTTCCTATATATTTTTTATAATTTGGTTATTATTATAATAGCATCTCTTCATCCTTTATATTTTCTATTACTTATGTCTTTAACAATTATGTAATGAGTGAGCTTACCATATTCTGGTAATATTTGCAGTTTTTTAGCTTGATTCTCTCTGGTTTTCTTGCTATAAAGTATTTTCCCTATTTCTTTCTTTGGTCTAAATGCATTTGTCAAAGCAGGGAAATGCTAAGTAATAAGGATAAATAGAATTTGCTCATGATTTAATGAGAAAAAATTTTTAACGCTGTATGCCTTTTTAAAAAACCAATGTTAAGAAAATGGTTATTTATTCCTATTTTGCTAAAAGTTGCTTGTTCATTTTTTTTAAAAATTGAATTGTATTAAGTACATATTGGCATATGTTAAAAGACCATATGCTTTTTATCCTTTAAGAAAATTTAACCAAGGAAAACAAAGCGAATTATAAGAGAACACTTTGGAAACTTATGCAAGTAAGTTTGATATTCTGGTTGAAATGGATGTTTCTCTAGAAAGTATATGCTGGAGTTCTTGCATGTTTGAAAATACCCTGTTGGCCTTGGACTTCAACAACAATTTGGCTGGGTAACATGCTTAGAACACACTAAAAATATACCAAACCTGCCAACTCAGAAATTCTAATATTTACCCTAGCGAAACGGTCACATTTGTGCATAGACACCTAAGGATGTCTAATGCCACTTTATTTGTTAAACTAAGACAATTGGAAACAATTTAAATATCTATAACAATATAAGAAAATATGTAAGTTAAAAAGAATAAGGAACATTGTTAATGAAGATTGATCTAAAATTGTTAAAAAATGAATCAAGTTGAAAATGATGCATACAGAGTCATACTATTATTATACATAAAAGAAAACACAAAAAGATTGTATGGTTTTTATAGGTACACACATAAATTATAAAATGGAAACTGGGATGATACACATACTAAACTTAGAGTCTAGATATGTGTCTTGTAACATTTAACTTACCAGCTATCATATTATTTTAAATGATAACAACATAGTCATTCATTATGTCTGATATACATACACACTTAGGAAAAAGTAATAGGAATGTGAAAAAAATTAATAGTAGTTATTTCTGAGTGGCTACAATAGATTTTCTTTTTTGCTGTTTTATAATTAAATTTTAAACTAATAATTACATTAAATTCTCAAATCACTCTTTTTCTTCAAAACTTTGCACACTTTGCTCCACTTTCCCTTGGCTTTGATTACTGCCTTGGAGAATTATGAGATGAGTCTGATTTTTCCTACTTTTAGGTGATTTGTTTTTATGCATGAAGAAGATGCTTGCAGAATTCATTCTCTAGCTTCAAAGTTTAATCAGAGAATGGATGTAATGGTATTGATGTTTCTGTATCAATTTTTACTGGAACACAGTATGTTCTTTTGATCTAGAGAACCAGTTATTTCAGAATTGGGAGAGTGGTAATTTCTTTTAGTATTTTTTCTGTCCCTTTTGTACTATTTCTAACTTAGTTTATCAATTTTCCTTGGCAGTGTTTAAATCATCCTACCAATATTTAAATCTGTATCTTTCCCTTTACAACTACTATGGCATCACCAACTCGATGGACGTGAGTCTGAGTGAACTCCGGGAGTTGGTGATGGACAGGGAGGCCTGGTGTGCTGCAATTTATGGGGTCGCAAAGAGTTGGACACGACTGAGCGGCTGAACTGAACTGAGCTGAACTTACAACTACTATTTCAAACCTTCCCTCTATGTCATTATTGCAGGTTTTATCCATGACTGTCTTCTGTCAACTGTTTTCTAAATTATTTGTCCCTGGGATAACAGCAAGGTTTCAGCCCCTCAATTTCCTTTTGACTCTGACATTTCCTTATCTCATTCTGTAGCTGTATCAACTTGTCTTTGTTTCCCTTTTCATTGAATTCAAGCTTTTAAAAGATCTTTATACAAAAAAGCAACATTCAGATCACATGTTTCCATTTCACAGCAAACAAATTCTCCCCCTCATGTTGGTATTCTATCCAACTCTCCTTTGTTTTCTTCTTCTTTTCCCTTGCCCAGTTTCCTTGCATTTGCTTTCACCTTGCTCATGTTGAACCTGAACAGCCCTCTGTCAAGAAAGTATAATTGTGTCTTGGCTCTCCTCCATATTATCTGACCCCTCTTCATCTTCTCCTTTTATTTTTAGTCAGAGATTTATGAAGTTCAGTTTCTATCCAGGAGTGAGTTCAGCTGGGCCTATCGGAAGTTTGGCTAGTTGGCCTGCCTGCTGCTTTCAAATCTCTGCTCAGAATAAATAAAGGACTAACATCTGGGGCTACACTTTCTAATTCACCCTATGCCAAGGGACATTATACTTTTTCCCAGTTTACCAAAAAGGCAGAGCCAAGGAAACTTCAGTTAGACCCAGTATCTACCTTCTCAGCATCCCTTCTTTTTCCCAATAGTGGATCCCACTCTCTTCCCAGCTAACAGAGGCCAAAGGAAAGCATTCTGGCCACATTAATATCTTCTGCGGTCTACAATGGGACCCTCCCTATACCTGTTCCTCTGCCCTCCTGCTTTCCATATTTACTTTACCCTTCATCCTCCAGTTGGCTAAATCACTGTTAATGCTGGAGATAATTTGCTCAGGGTAATTACAGTCACTCCTCATTCCCTCTCAGCTTTTATTCCACCTGATGGGTTTCATAAAGGTTAGTCTTGATGTGTTTTCTCTCTTTGGTGAGACACTGAGAGGGCTTTTCAAATTTTCTCTCGGGGCTTCTAAGTAAACTGAAGAGTATTAGAGAGACTTCTTAGGACTTAGTCCATTCACATTCTATTCCCTCAGGGGGAATGGGAAGTAAAGGAATGAAATTAGGAGACAGGAAGTTTCCTGGAGTCTTGTGCTTCTTTTTTTCCCCAGCTGTTACACTGTAGGAAGCTGTTATTTTAGTCACTAAGTCGTTTCAGACTCTTTTGTGACCCCATGGACTGTAGCCAGGCTCCCCTGTCCATAGGATTTCCTGGGAAAGAACACTGGAGTGGGTTGCCATTTCCTTCTCCAGGGAATCTTCCCTATCCAAGGATCGAACCCACATCTCTTGCATCTCTTGCATTGGCAGGTGTGTTCTTTACCACAGAGCCATCAGGGAAGCCCCATAGGGAGCTGTACCTCTGCCTTTATATGATGGCAGACAGCATATTTTGGAGGCTTCCCTGGTGGCTCAGATGGTAAAGAAGGTAAAGAATCTGCCTGCCTATGTAGGAGACTCAGGTTCGATCCCCTGGAGAAGGGAATGGCTTACACTCCAGTATCAAACAGTCAATCCTAAAGGAAATCAACCCTGAATATTAATTGGAAGAACTAATGCTGAAGTTGAAGCTCCAATACTTTGGCTACCAGAAATGAAGAGTCGACTCATTGGAAAAGACCCTGATGCTGGGAAAGACAGAGGGCAGGAGAAGAAGGGGACGACAGAGGATGAGATGGTTGAATGGCATCACAAACTCAATGGGCATGAGTCTGAGCAAACTCCAGGAGATGGTGAAGGACACGGAAGCCTGGTGTGCTGCAGCTCATGGGGTCTCAAATAGTCATACGTGACTTAGCAACTGAACAACATGTTTGCCTGGAGAATTCCATGGATGGAAGAGCCTAGCAGGCTACGGTCAATGGGGTCATACTTTTTGCTGGTTTTTACTTGTATTTGATCTTTTTGAATGCCATTGGCTTTTGGGAGAGGGAGATTCTGTGACTGACTTCACTTTACCATCTTCTCCTGGAAGTAGAGTTAAGGCTATATAGACCAGAGACTCTCCTCTCCAAGTAACTCTAAGTAAGTTTTACTCTTCAACAGTGAAAACATAAAAGACTATCAGTTAAACCTGAGGAGAAAAAAGATCTCTGAAGTAAGATCCATCTATCTATCTATCTATACACACACACACATATATTTGCATGTATGTGTGTACAAGTGTAAGTAAACATGAAAACCAAATGGAGAACTGAACGTATTTAATCAGGTAAGCTTCAGGTATTTATATAAGAAGCATGAAATGGGGGATTTCAATTCCTCTTTTCAGAACTGAACCATAAAAAGTGTTGTTGATTCTAGTTTAAATTTCCTGGTGAAACTAAGGCAGTTGTTATCTTATCTTCTTTTGTAAATATTCCTAAGATCTCTTTCCCTACAGAAACCTGACTTCTCAGTTTTACTCCTCCTGCCAAGTGACAGGTTCAGGACATGTAAATTATCTCTCCACCTTTACTTTCACCTGCTCTTAGAATCAAAGGTGGGTTAAACTATAAATGCAACCCTTCTTTCTTAAGTACAGAAGCAGCAGGCTCCATTTCATGTCTATTCAGCCAAGAAAAAGTAGATGGCTGTGTCAACTATCTGGATAATTTAGGCCAAAATCAAAACAAGAGCAACATCAACAACAAAAATCAATTCCTAACCTTAGAAATCTAGTAAGAGACTGATTACTGTATGTAAGTGTGTGGGTATGTTTTTAATCACATAAGTTTTATTCCCTGTGCCCAGGACCTTTTAACAGGGAATTTACAAAAACACCATTACTTTTTCAGGATTATACAAACACCACACAGAGTAATAAGATAAAAAAATCTACCCAGACATTCATTTCCTTAGAATTTCTTAGGGGTCATTATATTGATTTACACTTGCTGGTGTGCTACACTCAAAAATCACCTTCTTTGAGCCCTGCTTTAGACTCAGCCCAAATGCCCATGTTATAAACAAAATCCTGATCATAAGTTGCAAACACATTTTGTAGGAGCCCCACCCAACTTTATACAACCAGTCAATCCTAAAGGAAATCAACCCAATATTCACTGGAAGGATGACACTGAAGCTGAAGCTCAGTACTTTGATGCAAAGACCCTTGAAAAAGACCCTGATGCTGGGAAAGGTTGAAGACAAGTGGGCAAGGGGGCAACAGAGGATGAGATAGTTGAATGGCATCACTGACTCAATGGACAGGAGTTTGAGCAAACTCCAGAAGATAATGAAGGCCAAGGAGGTCTGGCATGTTGCAGTTCATGGGGTTGGAAAGAGTCAGAAACGACTTAGCAACTGAACACCACCACCACAAGGTTTGTGCCCCACTCCAAGCCACATAAGCCTCCCTCACTCTCCTTAGGTCTGCCCACCTTTAGTAGTAGGTATTGTCTAGATGCCTCCCCAGAACAGCACTGACAGGCAACCAGAGTCCTGAATTAGACTGACCCTTCCTCCAGGCTCACAGATGCTCAATGACTGAAGCTACCCAGAATGGTATACCACAGTTCTTGATAACTCAAAGATAAGTCAATAGGTATATAGAATTATCATGGCCACAGTGACTAACTCAGGTATAGACATGTAACCTAAAATTTTCCCAGTCAAAATGAAACTCAATTTCTTTGTTCAATGATGGAGGAACAAGAAGCTCTTCTCATCCCACTGCATCCCATTCCACTTTTGGATGTTAACAACTACATGTAGCCCTAAGAACCGCTAGCAATATCTTGTTGACTTACAGAAGAAGACAGATGGAAAGAATTATGGACAAAAGCATCACAGCCCTGAAAGTATCATAAGCCATGGTATTAAATCACCACTGAATGGGAAGGACTGATGCTGAAGCTGAAACTCCAATACTTTGGCCACCTGAAGCAAAGAACTGACTCATTGGAAAAGACTCCGTTGTTGGGAAAGATTGAAGGAGGGAAGAAAAGGGGACGACAGAGGATGAGATCCTTGGATGGCATCACCGACTCAATGGGCATGCGTCTGAGCAAGCTCCGGGAGTTGGTGATGGACAGGGAAGCCTGGTGTGCTGTAGTCCATGGGATCGCAAAGAGTCAGACATGACTGAGCAACTGAACTGAACTGAAGCCTGCCTACCTCTAGCTTCCAGTTTCATCAGTCAAAAGACCTCCTTATTGTTCTGACAGTCTAGATTGACTTGTTCTGACACTGACATTGATATATTGTTCTGACAATTTAGACAGACTAGATTGACAGTCTAGATCTGTAACACAAAGGCACTTGAGTGATACATGTTCCTACTGCTTCACAGATGTAGTAGTACAAAGTTTTGGTTGTTATAAAAAGATTCAAAATAACAATGGCTTAGTCCAGGATCAATAAAGCAGCTTCATGGTGTTGGGACCCAGGTTCTTTTAATCTTGTTGCCCTGTCTATCTAGGATGTGGTGTCATCTGTGTGGTGGAGGTGACTTACTACCAAGCCCATGTTCCTGGATGAAGGATGAGCAAGAGAGAAAGAGGAAAGAAGGGGTATATTTTTAAGGGCACAATTCAGAGATAGTCCCACTGGCAAAGTCTATTAACAAGTCCTAAGAAATAAAAAACAGAATCTGAGTAATAAAATAAAGTCTAACCTTTTCAATTTTCTTTTCCTTTGTGCTTCATTTAGTTTTCCTTGCTCAGAGGATGCCATGGGCCCCCAGTACTTCAGACCAGAGTTCCTGGTGCAACATGACTGTGCTTACACTTCAACTCCAGGACACGAGCTCCAGCTCCTGTGAAGACACTGTGCCCAGCATTGTGATCTGGAACTTGAGCAGTGTAGCTGCAGCCCCCCTGTAAGAACTCTGTTCCCCACCCACTGACAAGAACCCTATAAAGTGGCCTCATCCACAGCCTGTTGTGAGATCGTGGACTCCAGAGCACAGCTCCCACTTCTCTACTCTTTGATCAAAGAATAAAGCTTTCCTTTGCTTCTGAAATGATCTCAGTCTTTTTCTATTGCCAAGAACGACTCTTGATAGGAATTGATTCAAGGGTGTCAGTAACTGTAGCAAATACCACTCATAGTCACATTCTATTGATCAGAAGATGGCTGTACAGTCACATTTAGCCACAACAAAGACTGAGATATGTAGTCTTTGTCTGGGCAGCCATACGTCCAGCTAAAATATCTTCCACTACGAGGGAAGAAAAGAATGAATACTGCGGGAAACCCGGCAGTTCTTCATTCTGACCTTTACCACAGTTTGTCCCTTATGGGTAAAATAATCGGTCTTCTATGATCTACCAAATCATTTCCATTTGTTCGTTTAAACCGACCCCAGTCTAACAGCCTCAGTCCCATCTGCTGAGTTCTACATGAAGATAATTCCATATTGTGTGTATGTTTGTGTGCGTACCAACTAAAGTTCAAACTCTGGCTGATTTCAATATTCAGTGACTAATTTTAATTTTTGATAGGACAAACTGGAATTAATCTAAATTGTTTTCATTTAATGACATTTAATTTTTTAAGTCATAGCATAGCCAGTGTGGGGGGTTTATCCTATGGCCAATTAATGAGAGAATGATTTGCTTTTGGAACTGTTTACAAATAACCAGATTTATAAATAAATGTTATAGATCAGTGGTCCCTAACCTTTTTGGCACTAGGGATCAATTTTATGGCAGACAATTTTTCCCATGGACCAGGGGTTGGGGGGGATGGTTTCAGGATGATTCAAGTACATTACATTTATTGTATACTTTATTTCTAAACTACTGCCACCACTGATTCGATAGGAGGTACTGGTCCATGGCCCAGAGGTTGAGGACCCCTGTTATAGACAATGGTAAACTTAGCTAGAATTCTGAACTTGTTCCAGTACATAAAATCTGTCTGTTTGCATTATCTGTTAGTGTTCATCTATGTAGTCTACTGTGAATAACTTCCCAGTGCTTAAGAAGATGCATTCACTTGCAGAGTTTTGAAATAAACATCTCATTAGAGTGTTCCCTGAAAGATAAAGGCCCAAACCAGGACACTGATATTTGGTGGTATACATACAGCACATAGTTTATGTGGACTGAAAGATTTAGTTGCATGTACATGTAATTGTTGCTAACTAATGTCACTGAAGATGTGTTTGTTTTCATTCCAATGCCCCAGTAGGAGTTCTACTCAGGAAGATAATATACGTGGGAAAAAGAAAAGACCATATGGACCACAACCTTGGTCTAACTCAATGGAACTATGAGCCATGCCATCTAGGACTACCCAAGACAGACGGGTCATGGTGGAGAGGTCTGACAGAATGTGGTCCACTGGAGAAGGGAATGGCAAACCACTTCAGTATTCTTGCCTTAAGAACCCACGAACAGTATGAAAAGGCAAAAAGATAGGACACTGGAAGATGAACTTCCCAGGTCGGTAGGTGTCCAATATGCTACTGGAGATCAGTGGAGAAATAACTCCAGAAAGAATGAAGAAACAGAGCCAAAGCAAAAACAACACCAAGTTGTGGGTTTGACTGGTGATGGAAGTAAAGTCCGATGATGTAAAGAAAAATATTGCACAGGAACCTGGAATGTTAGGTCCATGAATCTAGGCAAATTGGAACTGTCAAACAGGAGATGGCAAGAGTGAACATCAACATTTTAGGAATAAGTGAACTAGAATGGACTAGAATGGGTGAATTTAACTCAGATGACCATTATATCTACTACTATGGGCAAGAATCCCTTAGAAGAAATGGAGTAGCCATCATAATCAACAAAAGAGTCTGAAATGCAGTACTTGGATGCAATCTCAAAAATAATGGAATGATCTCTGTTCATTTCCAAGGCAAACCATTCAATATCACAGTAACCCAAGTCTATGCCCCAACCAGTGATGCTGACGAAGCTGAAGTTGAACGGTTCTATGTAGACCTACAAGACCTTTTAGAACTTACATCCAAAAAAGATGTCCTTTTCATTATAGGGGACCAGAATGCAAAAATAGGAAGTCAAGAGATACCTGGAATAACAGGCAAATTTGGCCTTGGAGTACAAAATGAAGCAGGTCAAACGCTAACAGAGTTTTGCCAAGAGAACATACTGGTCATAGCAAACACCCTCTTCCGATAACACAAGAGAAGACTCTACACATGGACATCACCAGAGGTTCAATACTGAAATCAGATTGATTATATTCCTTGCAGCCAAACATGGAGAAGCTCTATTCAGTCAGCAAAAACAAGACCAGGAGCTGACTGTGGCTCAGATCATAAACTCCTTATTGCCAAATTCAGACTGAAATTGAAGAAAGTAGGGAAAACCACTAGACCATTCAGGTATGACCTAAATCAAATCCCTTACAATTATACAGTGGAAGTGACAAATAGATTCAAGGAATTAGATCTGAAAGACAGAGTGCCTGATGAACTATGGATGGAGGTTCATGACATTGTACAGGAGGCAGTGATCAAGACCATCTCCAAGAAAAAGAAATGCAAAAAGGCAAGATGGTTGTCTGAGGAGGCCTTACAAATAGCTGAGAAAAGAAAAGTGAAAGGCAAAGGAGAAAAGGAAAGATATACCCATCTGAATGCAGAGTTCCAAAGAATAGCAAGGAGAGATAAAGCCTCCCTCAGGGATCAATGCAAAGAAATATAGGAAAACAATAGAACGGGAAAGACTAGAGATCTCTTCAAGAAAATTAGAGATACCAAGGGAACATTTCATGCAAAAATGGGCACAATTAAGGGCAAAAATGGTATGGACCTAACAGAAGCAGAAGATATTAAGAAGAGGTGGCAAGAATATACAGAAGAAGTATACAAAAAAGATCTTCATGACCCAGATAACCACGATGGTGTGATCACTCACCTAGAGCCAGATATCCTGGAATGTGAAGTCAAGTGGGCCTTAGGAAGCATCACTATGAACAAAGCTAGTGGAGGTGATGGAATTCCAATTGAGCTATTTCAAATCCTGAAAGATGATGCTGTGAAAGTGCTGCACTCAATATGCTAGCAAATTTGGAAAACTCAGCAGTGGCCAAAGGACTGGAAATGGTCAGTTTTTGTTCCAATCCCAAAGAAAGGCAATGCCAAAGAAAGTTCAAACTACAGCACAATCACACTCATCTCACACACTAGCAAAGTAATGCTCAAAATTCTCCAAGCCAGGCTTCAACAGTATATGAACCGTGAACTTCCAGATATTCAAGCTGAATTCAGAAAGGGCAGAGGAACCAGAGATCAAATTGCCATCATCGGCTGGATCATCAAAAAAGCATGAGAGTTCCAAAAAAAATCTACTTCTGCTTTATTGACTACACCAAGGCCTTTGACTATGTGGATCACAACAAACTATGGAAAATTCTTAAAGAAATGGGAATGACCAGACCATCTCTGACCTGCCTCCTGAGAAATCTGTATGCAGGTCAAGAAACAGTTAGAACTGGACATGGAACCACAGACTGGTTCCAAATGGGGAAAGGCGTACTTCAAAGCTGTATACTGTCACCCTGCTTATTTAACTTACATGCAGAGTACATCATGCAAAATGCCAGGCTGGATGAAGCACTAGCTGGAATCAAGATTGCCAAGAGAAATATCAATAACCTCAGATTTGCAGATGACACCACCCTTATGGCAGAAATTGAAGAAGAACTAAAGAGCCTCGTGATGAAAGGAAAGAGGAGAGTGAAAAAGTAGGCTTAAAACTCAACATTCAGAAAACTAAGATCATGGCATCCGGTCTCATCACTTCATGGCAAATAGATGGGATAATAATGGAACAGTGAGAGACTTTATTTTGGGGGGCTCCAAAATCACTGCAGATGGTGACTGCAGCCATGAAATTAAAAGATACTTGGTCCTTAGAAGAAAAGCTATGACCAACCTAGAGAACATATCAAAAAGCAGAGACATCACTGTGCCAACAAAAGTCCATTTAGTCAAAGCTACGGTTTTTCCAGTAGTCATGTTTGGATGTGAGAGTTGGACTATAAAGAAAGCTCAGCGCTGAAGAATTGAAGCTTTTGAACTGTGGTGTTGGAGAAGACTCTTGAGAGTCCCTTGGTCTGCAAGGAGATCAAACCAGTCAGTCCTAAAGGAAATCAGTCCTGAATATTCATTGGAAGGACTGATGCTGAAGCTGAAATTCCAATACTTTGGCCACCTTATGTGAAGAACTGACTCATTGGAAAAGATCCTGATCCTGGTAAACATTGAAGGTGGGAGGAGAAGGGGATGACAGAGGATGAGATGGTTGGATGTCATCACCAACTCAATGGACATGAGTTTGAGCAGGCTCCGGGAGTTGGTGATGGACAGGGAAGCCTGATGTGCTGCAGTCCATGGGGTCGCAAAGAGTCCGACACAACTGAGCGACTGAACTGAACTGAAAAAATATAATTGTTAAATAATCCACATCAATCCAAAAATCATGTAGAATCACAAACTATGTCCCAAATACTATGTGAGGGACAGATAAAGAAGAATGAGACACGAAACCAACAACCCTGTGACGTGTTCAGTTGGATGTTATAGGCAATACTGTGGATCAATAATGCGCTGTTCGTGCCATTTTTTATTGTTGTTGAAAACTTCAGTGTCCCCAGTGCTTACAGGAAATACCCGTATTTCTTGGCAAAACACACAGGAGTTTAATAATGTCTTGTCTCTTGCTAACTTGGCACGTCCCTGTATCACCTTATACCCTAACCTTACATCAGTTCTCGTAGCCACAAGAACATCTTATGCTGTTTCATGTCTCTGTACCTTTATAGAAACTCCCACCTCAGCCTGGTCTCACTGTTTAACTACTCATTCTTCAACATTCAGCTTAGGTTTTACCTCCCTTACAAAGAAATTTTCCCCCAGCATCTTTAAACACTATTAGTTACTCCTCCTAGTTCTCTCCAAAGAAATCATTCTCTGGCTGCATCTATCACATTATTTCTCACTGTCAATTTACTGACCTCCTTCATGCACTAGAATGTGGGCTCCAGGGGGACAGTGATTTTATCCTGTCCATCTTCATATCTTCTATGCCTAGAACAGTGCCTTGTCCAAGATAATGTCTGAGTGAAAGAGTGAAGTTTCAGATGTGTTAAATTTGTAAAGGAACTCAATGAAAATCATTGTAATCTATGAATAACTCCATCCCATTCTAAGGCAATTGCTTGAATTCTTTGAACATCTCCCCCTGCCCATCATTTTTTGGAATAACTTTTGGTTTTTGGCTTCCACAGATAACTATTCGGAAGATTTAGTGATTATAGACAAGCCATTTGAAATTCTTATTCCGTGTAACAAATTATTGCTAAACATGAAATAAATCTTCATCGCCACTACTCTGCACCATTTTCTGAACAACTTCTATAAGCACAGAGAATATATGACAGTGATATACTATGGGGAAAATCCCCTTGACGAACAATCACCTTGGGTTCCCTAATTCAAAAGGACTATTCGTACTGGTAATGCAGCCTGCTGTGCCATCTAAACATCAACATTGCAAGGCATTACAGTGGGAACCAGTGGATCCTGATTCAGATAAGGTTGTGCAACATCCGGCAGTCTTCCCTCTTATGAAGCTGTAAAGAGACCTTTCTTTTTGGCTATTCAAAAGTCCATTGTGCAGCCAGTAACCAGAACCTACTATTTCATGAGAATAACAACCCGGGATACTTCTCGGCATAGCAAAACTGGTGGCTACCTATGTGGCATAACCATAGAGATAAGGTCTGAATGCTGCCAACTATCTGCCCATGATTAGAGCCATTTCTTTGCTTTAAGACATTAGACATTCCTTACAGGGGAGCGGGGGCACTGGAGGCATATTAAAGATAAAATTCTGCCTTTTCATTATTTTTGCCTAGTGCTGTCCCTGTTAACACTGTTGAGGAGCAGAGTTTTATAGTGATGACAATCAGGAAGCACATGTCCTTTAATTCAAATCTAGCTCTTCCAATGTCCAGTATGACACTGGACAAGTTACATCAGGCTCCTGAGCTTCAATTACCTGTAAAATAGGGACAAGAAAACTTACCGCTAAAGTTATAAAGATTATATGAGATAAATGTAAGTGCCTAACAGAGTATATGGCTTATAATAAATGGAAACCTATTATTATTATCATTATTGTTGTTGTTCGGAGAAAGCAATGGCAACCCACTCCAGTACTCTTGCCTGGAAAATCCCACGGATGGAGGAGCCTAGTGGGCTGCAGTCCATGAGGTCGCTGAGAGTCAGACACGACTGAGCAACTTCACTTAAACTTCTCACTTGCATGCATTGGAGAAGGAAATGGCGACCCACTCCAGTGTTCTTGCCTGGAGAATCCCGGGGATGGGGGAGCCTGGTGGGCTGCCGTCTCTGGGGTCGCACAGAGTCGGACACAACGGAAGCGACTTAGCAGCAGCAGCAGCAGCATTGTTGTTGTTGCTGCTGCTTGTTATTGTTGCTACTACAAATGATAATGGCTCAGCTTTGAGGGAGGGCATAACTCATCATGGCCATCACAACTAAAGTGAAGAGACA
>NW_011494826.1:3038915-3042248 GCF_000754665.1 Bison bison bison | reverse complement strand
TGAAGAGACAGTGTATTAAATATTAAGCCAGAAAAAAAAACAAAATATGTTCTCCATTATAAAAATAGGATGTCATCTTTTATTATCCATGATAAGACAGGGCATCATAGTAAATCTCTGGAATAAAGGGTTTAGTATCCACTTTCCCAGGAAAGGCCACTAAAAATAATGACTCTTAAAATGACTCTCCTCCTTCTGTTAAAATGGATCATTTAGCATTAATTTATAGCTGCTAAAATCATACGACAAAATTCATTACAACTTTTTAAGTGATATTATAAAGGACCCGTTTCAAGATTACCAACTAAGTGTTCACTTGACTGATATTCTTTCAAATGGTCACATCCAGGGGAATCCCCTTGCAGCCCAGGGGTTACACCTCCACACATCCACCGCAAGGAGCCTGGGTTCAGTCAATCTCTGCTCAGGGAACTAAGATCCCACACGCTGCATGGCATAGCCAAAGGAGGAGGTCACACCCACTGGGTAATTTATTTTCTCATGCTATGACGGCAAATTGATGTTAGCTTTTCAAAATTTATATGGACTTTCTATTACTGCTATAACAAATTACCGCAAACTTAGTGGCTTAAACAACATGAATTTATTACCTTACAGTTATGCAGGTCAAAGTCTCTAAATCAAGATACTGGCAGGGAAAGGTTCTCTCTGGAGGCTCTAGGAAAGAGCCAGCTTCCTCGTCTTTTCTACCTGCAGGAGGGGGCTGCCTATTTTCCTCAGCCTATGGCCCCATAGTCCATCTTCATAGTGGGCAGCATCTTCCATCTCCCTCTCTGATTATGACCCTGTTTCCATCATCACATCTCCTTCTTTGACTCTGAACCTCTTGCCTCTCTCTTATCAGGACTTTTGTGATTACACTGGGCCCACCTGGATAATCTCTCCATTTTAATGTCCTTAACTTAATCACATCTGAAAGTCCCTTTTGTTATATAAGGTAACATGTTTACAGGTTTTAGGAATTAGGACATGGACAACTTTGAAGGTGGTAGTTTAGTCGCTAAGTCATGTCCAACTCTTGCAACCCCATGGACTGTAGCCCACCAGGCTCCTCCGTCCATGGGATTTCCTAGATGAGAATACTGGAGTGGGTTGCCATTTCCTTCTCCAGGGGATCTTTCTGACCCAGGAATTGAACCCAGGTCTCCTGCATTGCAGGCAGATTCTTTACCAACTGAGCTACAATGGGTACAAGCTACATATTTACAGATTTTAGGAATTAGGACATAGACAACTTTGAACGAGGGGGGCATTATTCTGTCTTCAACAACGTTGAAATTAATAACTGTACAGATGAAGCATTTCAAATACTGAGGACTTAAAAAGTGACCCAAAATGACAACAGCAAAGCATCCTCAGCTCCCCAATAACAGCCAATGATTTGCCAAGATCACTTGAAAAACAATTCCCAAACATTTTAAGCTACTGATGTATCTGAATTTTCTAAAAATGTACTAATTCTTTCCAATGAGGTCAACTGAATCATGACTTGACAGCATAAACAAATGTACTATTACTCTAAAAACATAATCTGCTTTATACAACTTGGGGTATTACCTCACAATCTGAGATGACACAGAAGAATTAAAAGTTCTCTCCTAATAGCACTCATGAAAGAGGCCAAGGGCGGCACATTCAGTCTGAACAAAAATAAAATGCCTATGGAATGAGACTGAGTTGGTGAGCCAGACTCATCAAATGTCACTCATCATAATAATCATCAAGAAGCAAATGCTGCTGCTTCTTAGGAAGAAAGTTTCAAGCGAACATCACTACCATTCTAACACTGAGAACATTTTGGATAATCTACAAAGTCATCAATTTTCTCAAGGCCATCAGAAAGCATAGGTTATAAGTCAATGAACTGAGTTGAATTTCAGGAGGGTCAAGTCTTCCCCAAGGAGATACAGGACACACAAACTCTTTTACTTTTGACAGAGCATGGGAAGAAGAGATGGACACTATAAAAGAATAAATAAGCTAGAGTTTTAGCAAATTTGTGGAGGCTGAATGTAGGCTAGTGCATAAATTTTCAATAACTAGGAGCTTCAGACATGGAGGGCCTTAACATTCTTCTCCATAGATCTCCACTGAGTGCTCACAAGAAAGACTTGAAAAGGGCAGGAGACCATGGAAGCCTCACTTGGTGGCACAGATTTGCAGATGGTGACTGCCTGCCAGTGTGGGGCAGACATAAAACACAACCACTTCAACAGATTCTTCTTTCCTGCAAACACCTTACCTCACTGGGGAAGGGGACAGGAAGGTTCCACTGCCAGGACTCAAGCAAAACTCTATTGCCTCTGGAGGAGGGTAGAAATAAGAGTCCTCTGCCCCTGGTTAGAAGGGCAAGAAGACCACTGGGGACCAGGATCCTATACCAAGACAACGCAGAGGTCAGCTGTCATGGGCAGGGGTGGTTGAGGGAGAGGACTGTATTCTTCTCAGGAACTGCCAGAAATACAAGGCAGAGTTTGACAGCTGAAGAGGGACAGAAATAAGAACACCGAGAGAGCCTTATTTTAAGCACAAAGGGCCTGCTTAAAACCAAAGCTGCACAAGGAGAATTCCCACCTGTACTACTACAAGCTTTGCTCCATTAATAAGAAAAAAAAAAGTCTATTGGTGGGGGAGACAGAGAAGCAAAGAGAGATTCCTTCTATGGAGTGGACGCAAAGTGCCTGCTGCAAGCTGAGAGTGAAGCAGGAAGACTGAGAAAAAGCCCTTTGGCACTATATGACCACAGTAAGCACAAGATAAGAGTTACCCACAGTGAGAGGAATTTGAATCCTGTGAGACCACCTTTCTGTGATCCCAAAATATTGTTTAAATAAGTGAATAATTGGCCTTCTCTAGTGGCTCAGAGGTATAAAGAATCCACCTTCCAATGCAGGAGATGTAGGTTTGATCCCTGGGTCAGGAAGATCTCATGGAGAAGGAAATGGCAACATACTCCAGTATTCTTGCCTGGGAAATCCCATGGACAGAGGAGCCCGGTGGGCTATAGTCCATGGGGTTGCAAAGAGACGGACATGACTCAGCAACTAAACAACAACAAAATGAATAATCATACATAAATAAATATATAAAACTCTCAGTGTAAAAATGGCAGTCTCTATCCAATACAGACAACAAAACATAGAATCCTGGAGCCTCAGATTTCTGAGGCTCCAAGTCAAGAGGCCCAAACCACCTGCCTGCTTACTAACTCACCTGTTATTTACTATTATTTCTCCCTCAGGTCACAGGTAGTGCAGCTCAGGAAAGGAAAGTGCTGTTTAGAATGGAAAGCAAAATATAATGTATCCAGGC
>NW_011494826.1:3032025-3038815 GCF_000754665.1 Bison bison bison | reverse complement strand
CGCACTTCTTGCTCGTCTGGGGAAGTCGATGTTGCTGATTTCCCAGGGCAGAAAATGCTGTGGGCTCTTGAGCCCTCTGAATTATATGAGGGGCCAGCCTCTGCAAAGAAAGTTGCTTTTTAACTTGAATGATTCAGGCCAGAGTAGATTTGGGTGGCCTGAATTATCTGGATAGTTGCCCTAATTCTTTGCTTTGACTGTGGAGACCTGGCCTTTGAGGGAAATAGGCCATTCATTCCCTGAGATACACATTCCCTTCCTGGAGGATGAAAACTTACGGAAAGGTCTGGAAACTTTTCCCATCTGGATTGAATTATGAGCTTGTAAAGGGGTTCACTCCCTGGTAACATCCTTTAGGGTAGAGGCAAGTCACACACAGCACAGGGAAACTGGACGGACCTGACCTCCCTCTCCCTTCAATGGGCAGCAGGCAAGCTGCCAGAGTCACAGCTCCCGGGGACTCTGATTACAGGTATCCTCTGACCAGCTGTTTTTAGTCAAATGAGAATAGGAGCATCCTGTCCTTGTGATTTCACTTAGATAGACAGCTATTTTCTGCCTGGCCTGTGTGTTTATCCCGGAGTAAATGGCATGTTATCTTTATCAGTTTCAACAAGAGGATGGTGGGTGGCTGTGTAGATTCTTTTTTTTTTTTTTTCCAGCAGTGAAAGCTGAGAGAATTAAATGTCACCTGTAATTTCCCAACTCCACTTCTCCTCTTTGCAAAAGTAATCTATCTTAGCGAGATGGAGACATCATTCTGGACAAAGAAAAAACACTTGGTAATACAACTTAAATTAGCTGTCATTTTAGCAAGTGAGATTTTGGTTTAGGTTATGGTCAGATGCTGGGAGAGCAAAACCTGTCAAGTGCCCCCAGTGATGAAAATTCTTAGGTAAATCCAGAAGTCTCCTTTGCTGTTCAGTTCAGTCGCTCAGTCGGGTCCGACTCTTTGTGACCCCATGGACTGCAGCACACCAGGCTTCCCTGTCCATCACCAACTCCCAGAGTTTACTCAAACTCTTGTCCATTGAGTCAGTGATGCCATCCAACCATATCATCCTCTGTCATCCCCTTCTCTTCCCGCCTTCTATCTTTCCCAGCATCAGGGTCTTTTCCAGTGAGTCAGTTCTTTGCATCACGTGGCCAAAGTATTGGAATTTCAGCTTCAGCATCAGTCCTTCCAATGAATATTCAGGACTGATTTCCTTTAGAATTGAATGGTTTGATCTCCTTGCAGTCCAAGGGACTCTCAAGAGTCTTCTCCAACACCACAGTTCAAAAGCATCAATTCTTCAGCACTCAACTTTCTTTATGGTCCAACTCTCACATCCATACATGTGCTGTGCTTAGTCACTCAGTTATGTCTGACTCTTTGCAACCGCATGGACTATAGCCCACTGGGCTCCTCTGTCCATGGGGATTCTCCAGACAAGAATACTGGAGTAGGTTGCCATGCCCTCCTCCAGGGGATCTTCCTAACCCAGGGATCAAACCCACATCCATACACGACTACTGGAAAAATCATAGCTTTGACCAGACAGACCTTTGCCGGCAAAGTAATGTCTCTATTTTAATATGCTGTGTAGGTTGGTCATAGCTTTTCTTCCAAGGAGCAAGTGTCTTTTAATTTCATGGCTGCAGTCACCATCTGCAGTGATTTTGGAGCCCAAGAAAATAAAGTCTGTCACTGTTTCCATTGTTTCCCCATCTATTTGTCATGAAGTGATGGGACCAGATGCCATGATCTTAATTTTTTGAATGTTGAGTTTTAACCCACTTTTTTCACTTTCCTCTTTCACTTTTATCAAGAGGTTCTTATGTTTCTCTTCACTTTCTGCCATAAGGGTGGTGTCATCTGCACATCTGAGGTTATTGATATTTCCAGTAAATAAATGGGACCAAAGAGAAAAAATACCCCCCCTTTTTTTTCAGATTTCATTCAACATTAGTAACATTACCAGTTACTTCAAAAACTTCAGTTGTTCATGATGCATTATGTACAGACACCATTTCCTAGATCGATTTCTTTAGAACACAAGAGAATTGTGGAATGTTTCCATACTCAAATACACCTGGGAAATGTTACATAAGGTGGAACAGCATGTTAATGCCTCAGAAGTTTGCTAAACACTAACTTAAAATATATTAAATTATGAGAGACTTTTTCATGTGCTACTCATGAATTACTGATAATAGTATAATTTTATCTAATATCTAAGTACAGATATTAGATATATTTATATATCTGCATCGGAGAAGGCAATGGCACCCCATTCCAGTACTCTTGCCTGGAATATCCCATGGATGGAGGAGCCTGGTAGGCTGCAGTCCATGGGGTTGCTAAGAGTCAGATACGACTTCACTTTCACTTTCACTTTTCACTTTCATGCATGGGAGAAGGAAATGGCAACCCACTCCAGTGTTCTTGCCTGGAGAATCCCAGGGACGGGGGAGCCTGGTGGGCTGCCGTCTATGGGGCTGCACAGAGTCGGACACGACTGAAGCGACTTAGCAGCAGCAGCAGCATATATATGCATTTTAGATATATGTCATGATGTATCTTCAAACATGCTATATCTCTTCATGTATAGTCTCATTTATTCAAAGATCCCTTCCACAGGAACACCTTTCTTCATCACTCCATCTGAAACAGCACCCCAGGTCCTAGTCTCTATCTCCTGACTCTGGTCATTTTCCTCTCCGATACTTACACACTCTGATACTGTTAGTTTATTGTGCTACCCCATCCCCACTAGAATGTAAACTCCGTAACAGCAAGGATTTTTATTCTTCACTGCTCTGTCCCCAAATTCCAAAACAGTTTCTGGCATACAAGCTCACAGGCTTAAGCAAGGCAAGGGAAGAGGGAGGTCCGCAGCGTGAACCACCTAAGAAGCTCGTGAGGACCAGGTCTCTCACTGAACATTCTGATTGGGCTTAAACTGTGGCCGCCCACCTGCTCCACCACAAGGCCCTGATTTACAGCAAAGGATGAAACCTTAAGATCCTAAACAGCTAAGAACTAAACACTGAATGCTCAGATTAATCACATCTATAAATGAGTCTTTTCCTAGAAGGCCTACACAGTGTCATAAACCTTAATCACAACAAAACAAAATTTTGACCTAAATATATTGTCCAGAAAGTTTCTTCTGTGAAAGTCTTTATTCTTTATCAGTTAGGTTACCAAGATGATACCTCCAAAATTTTAAAATTAAAGGAGACATTATGAATTCTACATTATCAGATACTTCCCAAATGACATCAAAGAACACCCTGAAAGAAAAGAGCACAAAATAAAGATAAAGAATGCATAATATCTTTCATTTTGCTGACTGAACTGAATCTTATTTGAGTGGGTTTCATAAAATGGATATCAGAGGAAGTTTGCTATGGATGATATGAATGACAAACAAATATATGTTTGATTTAATAAAATTATGAATCATAGCCCATAAAATTACATTTCTTTCTCTTCTCATTATCAAACATTTTCTCCTCAAAGTTGATCTGTGGAGATATCGTTTTTATTTTTTAAAAGTCTGATTATAATCCAACAGGAAAAAACTGAGTTAACATAAATGGTAGTAAATTTTTATATTTTACCTTTCAAAGTTAAATTTTTTTAAGGGTCTAATTTATTTATTTTTCCTCCCTTTTGAACCTCCCTCCTGTCTCCCTCCCCATCCCACCCCTCTAGGTTGATACAGAGCCCCTGTTAAAGAGTTTCCTGAGCCATACAGCAAATTCCCATTGGCTATCTATTTAACATATGGTAATACAAGTTTCCATGTTACTCTTCCCATACATCTCACCCTCTCTCCCCCTGTCTCCATGTCCATAAGTCTATTGTCTATGCCTCTTTTTCCATTGCTGCCCTATAAATAAGTTCTTCTAAAGCTAAATTTTTAATTGGATTTTTTATCTCAGATTTGGCTGAGGCTCCAAAAGGCTGAGAACAAAATATGTAGCTAGTACTTCCATATTACAAAGGAAATAAGAAAACCAGCTTTGTAACTCTTTGTCCCTAACTCATGCAACATGATAAAGTGTTAAAGCTGGAGAAACTAAAAGAGTTAGCAGCTGGAAGGAATACTTCATTGAAGGTGTGATCTCAAGTCAAATGAGATGGTCTTCCTGGAGAACATATCCAAGTTTAATACATGTTCTAGTGACTGAAGCACTGTGGGTTAGTGGCCAGTGAGCAGGTACGTGTCTGCAGAGTGCAGAGCTAAATTTGGGAAGTAAATGCAGTCTTCTACTATGGCCAAAGGAAAGTTGACATGAGGCTGTCTTGGATCCAGCCCCAGAGGTCAGCCTAGAGCTGCTAGGAGACTTCGGCAAAAAGAGGCCAGAGTTGGTCCTTAGGATGTGGAAATTCACTAGAAATGCAAAGGAACTGCAGATGAGAGATCTTTAGGGATGAGGGTGATCTATACAAAGAATCCACTATGCTCCATAAAAGCTTTAAACACCTGCCACACACAGAGGAAGTCAACTGGCTTTTACATCATTGCCCTTCAAGCAAAATCTGTCTTGACCCTTCCTCTCTGCAGCCACACTTTTACCCTGGAAGGTCACAAGCTGTGCCTGGACCTGACTGAATTAACAAAAAAGCTAACTGGCCCCCTCTCTTCTACTGCAGGCTTCCACACAGAATAGCCTTGACTATTGACTATATAGCCTTGTGGTAGAGAAAGTTTTAACTTTAAATGAACTAGGAAGAAGTTTATAAGGATATGACATTTTGAAGGCAATATGTGACTATGTTTTTGCCACTTGAGGTAGCTGAGGACATTTTGTTTTCCCAGAGTGACCAGAAAAGTTATGGAATCACCCTAGCATTCATCCAAAACAGCAAGGAAGAACCAGCCCCACAAAGCAGATTGGAAAAGGGTAAGGAAGGAAGAATAAAGGTTGTATTTGAAGCCTATGAGGCCTGCCACTTCAATGTACCCTGAAATATATTATTAATTATTCTTACTCACAATAAATAAAAGTTTGTTTTCATTCTTGACAAGCATGTTGGAATGTCCCAACATTTTATACCAGGGAGTCAGGTTTAGCAAACACTTTCTTATTCCAATATCACTAAGTCAAAGCAAAAGGCCATAATTATACAAATTAATGGCTTAGTGGGATAGAAGGGTAAACAGGAGCCTAACTAATGAATCTGCTAATTGTCTTTCCTTATTGTGAGCATCAGTATTCAGTACTTAGCTCTAACGTATCCAGTGGACAGGAAAGAACAGAACTTCACAGGCTGCCTGGCAGTTGGGTTGGAGGTTTTCCTATGAAGGCCTCCCTACTTTGGGTCCACCCCACAGAGTAGCTGAATGAGGGCTGAAGACTGCCTCAGTGTAGAGGGCACAGCAGAGGACCCAGAGGCTCCTCATAAGGTAGTAAGAGTGTTTCAGGCTGATTTTCATGCCTTTTTTTTTTTTTGAAATTTTAAAAGAAATTGGTCCCTGTCCAAGGATTTTAGAAAGAATCTTTCTCAAACAGGGGCTTTTTCATTTCCTCTCAAAGACTGTTTAAAAACTTCCAGCTGCTTTCACTCATTCTTCAACAACAAGCATTTACTGAGTACCCACTATGTTCCCAACCCTGGGTTAGCTGCCAGAAAAAAAGAAGATTCATATTGGGAGATAATTCTCCATGAGTCCCTTCGTAATTCTGTATGTCTTATAATGAGGTCTTGACTATCCTTTCAAGAATGTCTTTGTAGCAAAGAGCCTTGGAAAATAGGGAGAGTCTCCCTCCCAGGTAGGGGCAGGTCTGTTTCCCATCCAGGACATGAAGAAGTCTCCCTTGGGAGACTTTTGTGGAGCAGGTTTGCTGGTGGGCCCTTAGAACGGGGGTCCCCAACATCCGGGATCTAATGCCTAAAGATGTGAGGTGCAGCTGATGTAATAATAATAATAGAAATAAAGTGCACAATAAACGTAATGTGTTTGAATCATCCTGAAACCATACCTTCCCAACCCTGGTCCATGGAAAAATTGTCTTCCATGGAACTGATTCCTGGTGCCAAACAAGTTGGGGACTGCTGCCTTAGGAGATTGGAAGATTGCCTAAGCTAGAGTTCCTGGACTGCGACAAGCCCACCATGTGTGCAGCACCCACCTGGGCTGCTCTGCATCACTCCCGTGGGATTCGGGATTGCAGGCAAGGAACTGACTCAAACATGAAGCTCATGGTGCCTGCAACACGGTCAGTAAGTATGTCCTCTGTCCCTGACCCAGGAGTCCCCACTCCTCTGTCAGCTTCCATGGAACTGTGGCAGACTAGCTTGTTAGGTGGCAAGCAGGACAGAATCTCCAACCCCTCATAGTTCTCCACGTTCAGTTCCTCACATCAAGGAGCTCCAGGTTTCTGGCAGAAGTAGAAAACATATTTTAAAACAATGTCTCCCTGGAGTATTAGACATATACTTATGGGCCCCTTGCAAAATCAGTGGAGAGGAAGAGTCAGGAGAGGTTTCCATGGCAGCCAAACATGGTGTGTGTAGAGAAGTAAACACTTTACTGATGCTGAAGGGTCAAGTGTGAACCTGGCATTGATCCAGACTACAGCTGGAACGGCTGGCAGAGGCCTGAAGACAGAGACCCTTGTATTTCTCCAAAACTCAAAACGTGTGCTGTGTGCTCAGTCATGTCCAACTCTTTGCAATCCCATGACTGTACCCCCACCAGGCTCCTCTGTGCATGGCATTTTTCCAGGCAAGAATTGGAGGGGTTACTGTCGGGAGCAAGAGCTCCACCCATAACAAAGGTCATGAGGAAGG
>NW_011494826.1:2978925-3031925 GCF_000754665.1 Bison bison bison | reverse complement strand
TCCCCAAAACCAGAGTCTGCCTACTTTCTGCTTTGTGCTCTCACCTACACCTCTGACTTTACGGGGGGCTGTCCCCCACTACCTCTCTCTGAAAAAAAAGAGTTAACTTACAGCTCCAGTTAATAATTCCTAGGTGTGACAGTGTTTCAACCTACAAACTCCTTTGGAAGTCCTCTAGCCTGCCTGAATAGGTTTTTCCAGCCACATGTGATTGTTCACAGCCTCCCAACTGTGAGAGGCATGAGATGTTCTAAACTGTCTGAATACAGATTCCTTTGAGCAGTTAAAAGATTGATTAGAAATTGTATTGGTGAAGGGTTTTTCACTTGTTGCGCCAAAGTTTGCTGCTAAGTTTCCATATCCCTTACCTGCTGTGTCCCTGGCAGTGTATTGATTAATATAATTGGTGTAAGTAGTAGCTTTAATGTTTGTAATCTTGGACCCTTGAGTTAATTCTTTTTCTTGTTATAGCCCACCACACCTTTGCCCTGTAGGAATGCAACTTTATCTAATGCTTTTTGGAGGGTGGCGCCTGACTTTAGAATAATCTCCTTTAGAGAAAAATAAGTTTCTTAAGATGTTAACAGGCCTCCGGGCCAGAAGATGATGCAAATCACCTAAACTTTTGTATATGATAAATCTGCAGGAAGAAAGCCTGGCTTACTGCATGACTCTACCCCTTCCCCCATTATCCTCTATGCATAACTTAAGGTATAAAAACTACTTTGGAAAATAAAGTGCGGGCCTTGTTCACGGAAACTTGGTCTCCCCATGTCGTTCTTTCTCTTACCTTCTGGCTGAATTATTCAGCCTCTTTTCTCCACTGAATTTCCTCACTGAGCTATCCTTATTTCAGCCTCTTTTCTCCACTGAATTTCTTCATTGAGCTATCCTTATTTAACCACTCTTTATATCCTTAATTAACGTTTAATTAAGCAATTGTTTCCTGATCCTCACCGACACCGTCCCCGCTTCAAATTCCCTGGATCCACCGGGGCTGGACCCCGGCAGGTTGCCATTTCCTACTCCAGGGGATCTTCCCGACCCAGGGATCAAACCTCCATCTCTTGCACTGCCTGCATTGGCAGGCAGATTCTTTACTACTAGCGCCACCTGGGAAGCCCATATTTCTCTACAGGAGCCTAAGTTTTGGTTGTACTTGGTGGTTTCCAAAGAGAGGAACCACCTGGGGCGTCCCTGGTGGCACTAGGGGTAAAGAATCAACCTGCCACAACAAGAGACAAAGAGAGGCATACAAGCCAATCCATTGTGACACCAGAAAAATATATTAGAATATACAGATATGTAAGCTTTACTGAAAATATAATTTAACTTTATTAATATATAATATATGGATTGACACTGCCTCCCTCACTTGATCTATAGTTTTGGTGATTCCATGTCACACAGAACACAGAGATTCCCAAGGGAAGAGGCTAAGCTCCTCAATCACTGGTGGGCTTTTAGAATGTTATAACATTACAATCTATGAGTACTCAGTTAAGAATATGTGTAGATTATGCTACCTTGTTTTATTGAGCTAACACAATATGGATGGGCTTCCCGGGTGGCTCAGCAGGAAAGAATCCGCTTGTGGTGCAGAAGATGCAGGAGACTCAGCGGGTTCAATCCTCAGGTCGGGAAGATGCCCTGGAGAGGGCATAGCAACCCACTTGAGTATTCTAGCCTTAGAGAGCCCCATGGACAGAGGAGCCTGGCAGGCTACAGTCCACAGGGTCGCACAGAGTCGGACATAACAGAAGCGACTGAGCATGCACGTACAGTATGGACAACCGGCTAGAAAGGGTTTCAGCAAAGAAACCGCAGACCGATAGTAATCAGCAACGGTGCAAATACACAAACAAGTGACCTGAAAGTAGTCTGACAAACCAGCCACCTTATAAGCTAAAATCAGTGACAATTTAATCAGATCTAACCACAAGAATTCATTTCCTTATTAATTGAAATATGGATCAATATCCACCATCAGTAAAGATGAACCTCATTATAAGTAATAATTCTTGAGGTAATAGGTAATGCTGGTGTCAAGTCACCACAATCCGCAAGACATTGTAAAACCTGAGCATTCTAAACATGGAGGTAACCATTTCAGTTTTTTCAGTGTTACTTAATGTTATATGTGCTTCAACTCAGAAAATGGTGTTGCAAGATGCATTAAAAATACTGCTGTGGGATTTCCCTGGTGGTCCAGTGGTTAGTATTTTGAGCTTTCATTGCCAGGGGCCTGGGTTTGATCCCTGGTTGGGAAGCTAAGATCCCACAAACTGTGTTGTGGCAAAAAGAAAGGAAGAAATGCAATTTTTAGAAATTGCTGTATATTTGAAGAGATGTGTATTAGTACAAATTACACAATGTGGGAGGTTTGCTATACAGTTGGATGAAAGTCCTGGGGTTTCAACATGTCTAAGCTTATGGTATTTACTAGTATCTGTTTCAAGGATAAAATACACAAAGTTGCTTATGGTGATGTATGAAGCAGTGATTCTCAACTCGAACTGCTCAACAGAACTAACTGGGTATTTTTTTTTAACCTGGCCAAGGCCAGGTCCCATCCTAGACCTATTAAATTGGAATCACTATAAATACTTCTTTTGTTAGGAAAGGGGAAAGGAAGGAAGGTTGCAGTGATAGCATCTCACTGTGAAACCCATTCCTGAATTATTTAAAAACAAACTATTGCTACAAAAAAGTTAAAGCCAGGACTGCACAAATTGCTACTAGAGCTCATCAGTGTATAGTCAGTTCCGTTATAACATGACATGCAATCTTCATAATCACAGCACCACACTATGCAAAATTGCAACAAAAATCACAGTGCTTATGAAGACAATGGAGTGAAAGCAAAGCACTTAAAAACTTGGTCAGTACCAGTTTTTGTTTTTGTTTTTTTTTAAGTTAAAGTGAAAGTTGCTCAGTCATGTCCAACTCTTTGCAATCCCATGGAGTATACAGTCCATGGAATTCTCCAGGCCAGAATACTGGAGTGGGCAGCCTTTCCCTTCTCCAGGGGATCTTCCCAACCCAGGGAGCAAACCCAGGTCTCCCGCATTGCAGGCAGATTCTTCACCAGCTGAGCCACAAGGGAAGCCCAAGAATACTGGAGTGGGTAGCCTATCTCTTCTCCAAATAATCTTTCTGACCCAGGAATTGAACCAGGGTCTCCTGCATTGCAGGCAGATTCTTTACCAACTGAGTCTTTTTTTTTTTTTTTAAGGAGATAAAATTTTAATAAAATCAGAAACACAGTTTTACATGTCTTAAATGGCTAAGACCCTTGAAAAAGGCCTGAAGGTTTGTGTTGCAGCTTGTGGGTCGTTGTGTAGTGGTGAAGGAGGGTTATCTGAAATTGGATGGAAAGTTATAACACCAGATGTGAACAGGTATGACTCATCTCATAACACACAACATGGTAAACTGAGGCAGCTAATAAACATTTGAGAGTAGGTGTGTGTACGTGTGTCCTGATTCAGCAATTTTCTGTATTCACCCAGATTCACACAGTATTTCTTGTGGATGAAACTGTGCATGCTGCTGCTAAGTCGCTTCAGTCGTGTCCGACTCTGTGCGGCCCCATAGACGGCAGCCCACCAGGCTCCCCTGTCCCTGGGATTCTCCAGGCAAGAATACTGGAGTGGGTTGCCATTTACTTCTCCAATGCATGAAAGTGAAAAGTCAAAGTGAAGTCGCTCAGTCGTGTCCAACTCTTAGCGACCCCGTGGACTGCAGCCTACCAGGCTCCTCCGTCCATGGGATTTTCCAGGCAAGAGTACTGGAGTGGGGTGCCATTGCCTTCTCTAGAAACTGTGCATAAGCAAACACAAAGTTGTGTTATGCTCAAAGTAATCCCAAATATATCCATTACATTGGAACAAACTCACATTTTCATATGTTTTATAGCAGAACTGACCACTTAAAATTACAAAAAACAACGCAATGAAATACAACACAGTCTTTCAATAATTTGCAATGAGATGGATAGTGACCAAGAAAAACTCTTACATCTAATCAAAGTTTGCACATTATCTCACTGTAAAAAAAAAGATTTATTGAACTTTTAGTTATCCATTTTTATCTCACAAAAAAAGACAAGTCTCTAAATTTGCTGACATCTCCTGATATGACAAAAGCCTTCTGCAATGCGGTACTAAGTAGACACATAAACTCTCCCTTCATCATAAAGGTGGCATTTTAACCACAAGGGAGGAAATAATGGCTTTTCAAACAAGACAACCCCTGAAGGGAGCATACTGAAAATGAATAATTGGAAATGATTCCATTATCAGGTAATTTTTGCTGAAAATGATGTGTGTCATATATAAAAACTCTCATACCTGCACACATTAAATTGGAAACTGAATTTTCCAATCCATCTAAAAATCTTCCACTGAAGACTTTCTGTCAATAGGTTTTGAAGCCAACTGTGAAAAGTATACACAGCATCACTTCTAATTAGTTTTGCAGGGAAATTATTATCAAAGACAGAGGTTTATTGGCCAAATTCAATATAAAAAAAAAAACAAACCTTTGCATGATTGAGGGATGGAACTGAAAATTGAGTATCTGGATGTAATAAGTTCAACCAATGATCTACTTATTCCTTTAGAAAATGCATGCCTTTGTAAAGTATCTTTTTCAGACTTGAGAGTTAATAAAACCAAGCATACAACTAAAATAGCCTTGAAGACAGATCTTCAGATCATTCCATCAGAAGGTGTTAGACTTAGATTTTCAGAAACTTTGAAAGCATATTAAATTACAATCATGTTGTTCAGTATCAAAAGTAAAAAAAAAAGTATCATTAATAAAAATCAAATACAAAATACATGTATTTTGTCTTTAACTTATCCATTTTCCTCTATGTCTAACATATAAGTATATGTAGATAGTTTATAAATAAATAAAAATACAAATTAATATACATATACATGTTCAAAAATTTTATTGATAGATGTCACAATCAAAAAAGGTTTAAAGACCACTGCTAGAGTTGATGAGGAGATTAAACTGTTGAGCATTCAACTACATTCAACTATATGTATAATCAACTATATGCATTCAACTACAAGTTATCAGAAATTCTACTCCTGGGTTTAATTTTCTTAAAAGAACCCTAGGTGTAGGACAGTCCCAGGCTGGGACTCATAAAAGGTCCAGACTCCTTCTATAAAGTCTCTTTAAAATGTGGACTCTCCCTCATGCAGACATAATGACTGCTGTACCCTTAGATATCATGTCCACATTCCAGGCAGGATGAAGAGGGAAAAGTGAAGTGAAAAAGACAGATCATGCACATTAGCTGAGGCCCTCCACAGATAACCCAGGGCTAGGCACCCAAGGGAAAAAAAATCCAGAGAGGTCAGTTAAGGCTCTTACTGTATTATACACACACACACACACACACACACACACGTACATATATACACATCATGGCAGATAATAGACCCAGAGCCCAAAAGCTGGGCATCAACAAGAGCCACTGTAGAGAAGCAAACAGAAAGCCTGATCTCTAGCTGACTGAGTACTGGAGTGGCAGTGAGGGGCCAAAGTAGGCCCCGTCCTACTGGAGCCAGGGCTGGTGTTCATGGGGTCCTCGCTGTGCAGCAGCCTGGCACCTGCCCCACATCTGAAAGCAAAGGCTATAAAGACATAAAGTCAGCACTTCTCTGGAAAGAGCCATCAGTTCAATGTAGAGAAAGACTATGAAAAGGACTAGCTAAATGAACTTCTCACAAGTCCACTCCATCTCATACTTTTAAACCCATTAATTCATTTTTTCAAACAATAATTCATCAGTGTATCTACGGAATTACAATCTAGCAAGCTAGATTGGGCCCTACTTCAAAGTATTCTTTGGGAAAACCCTGATTGGAAATGCTAAAAAATTATTCTCTGAAGGATCTTATTCATTTACCCATGTAAAGCAAACTCAATGATTTTAGGCTAACGACAAGCAACCCAAACAACAAAATAAATATAGAAAGTCCACAGTTTAGAATGGCAGCCAAGTTCTCTCTGGGATGATTTTTATCCTGAAGAAGAAAAGTTATCCTGATTTAACTTCTGTGTGATTTTCTCACATACAGTACTTTTGAAATTTTTGCTCTGCAATAGTCAGAATCAGCTTCTTTGTTAAAACAGCAGCAATAGTAACATTTAAGGCCAAGACTGTATATCTCTCACAATAGGATGTCCAAGCTGTTTTATATCGCTCAAGACTCAAAAGTCTTGTGTATTTTCCATATACTCCACACAGGGCATGTAATAAATTACTGCTGAGATGCAACCACTTAAAGCAAGACAGTTCATATTTACTCTGAAAAACGATTTCTTCTTTAAGCTTTTTTCAAGGTCACTGTCACAGGCACCGATGCTTCTCTTAAAAATGTTTATTCTTTACCCTGCACTGGGTAAAGTTCCATTCCACAACCTAAAACAGAATTTTCTCTCTTGGATCTCGCCTTCTGAGGGCAAGAGCTCTGGGATAACTAAAGAAGAGTCCTTGGGGTCCCCCAATACAAGCAAAAGCCTCCTTCCACTCCACAGGAGCCATCCCTGCTTCTCCCTTGGGGACGGCACTGCATTGCTCATCCCTTCTCCCTCTCACGCTTAAATCTCTTGCCTGACTTCAAAAACCCCCTCCTAAACCTTACGTACCCCTGAAGTTGCCAAGGCCTCTCTATCTCATTCTCTTCAGGCCAAGATTCTTAGATGGGAATCTGTACTGTCATCACCCTCGAGTCTCACTCTCTCCACTAGCTCCTGGTCCACCAACCAATGCCTACTGAGCTGGGACTTCTGCAGAAGTTATCTATGGACACTTAGCATCTCTGTGTCCTCCAGGCAATACAAAGGTGCTTCGTGGTGGCTCTCCTTCCCTGCCAAGTTCTCCACCACTCAACCCTTTTCCCATCCCATACTAATTTCACATAGTCCTCCTTTCCCGGCCTGAATCCTGCAGTCAAATTGTTTAGTACCCTACCTCCTCCTTAGATTCCCCCTTTCTTCCTCATTTGCTTAATGCTGATTCTCAGGCACAGAAGGACTCCAGGGCCTTTGTCTACCTGTATCCTTCTCTAGCTGCCCAGGTAACCTGCTCTCCATTTTCTCTGTTGTTGAACAATCCCCCCTTCATGCCTTTCCTCAGAGCACTACTTCAGCAAGTGGTGTCCCTGGTCCCTACCACTGTGCAGTCACTTATGCCTCCTGTCCTTAGACAGATATGAAGTCCCTCCATGTACTTCCCTGATTAATCCTCACATCTCTTATTTTACCCAATCTCCCCTAAAAAACAGAAGCCCAATTTCTCCCTGATGCTTAATGTATGATCCTTGTCTCCTATTTCTTTCATGATTATCTTTAATGCTATACGGATCATTTTAGAGAAAAGACTGCAAATACACAGGCCCCTAAACATGCATGTAAATACAACAGGCTCTCAAGTAATTAATGCCATTTCAGACTTTTTGCAAAGAACAAAATAGCCAGTCCCCAGGAAGTTGCTCTGCATCCTCACCCATCTCCAATAGCATCTCGTCCACGTCTCTATTGCTACAGAGCTGACCACACGGTAATGCTGCTCACTGTCTGCCTTGCCAATCCCCAAGGAACTTCTAGGACATCAGGATGAAATCATATTTAGCTCTCTGTCTCCAGTATCTCACATAGTGCTTGAGACAAAGTAAGGGCTTAGTAAACATTTATTGCATACAGAAATGAGTTTTGAGATGGAATATTCAAACTAGGTTTTGACTAATACCCAGGATAAGATTAAGATCTGGTGGAGGGGGAAGGGAAGTCATACAAAAAGATATTGTGAAAGATTAAGTTATAAAATACTCAGTACCAATAGTGAAAGTGTTAGTCACTCAGTCAAGCCCAACTCTTTGCAGTGCCCTGAACTGCCTCCTGCACTGCAGGAAGATTCTTTACCATCTGAGCCACCAGGGAAGCCCAATAAGGGTTGTTTTATGTATGTTTTAATGGCAGATCTCAGCATGATAAAATAAATAAATATATGTGGTAAATTTACTAGAAAACAGGAGGGGGCACCATAAGAAATGTTTCTGCTTTGAAGGGAATAGTCAAACATGGAGCTCAAGTCCTAATATACAAGTACCCACTTAATTAGGAAATTGTTAGTAAGTGCGTATATGTGACAGGCACTCAGCCAAGAGTAGGGGTTACAAAAGTGATAGTTAGTCCCTGTCCTCACAGGACCTCTACTTAATGTTTAGTGAAATAGACATTAACAAACTAGTAGTGATAAAAATGAAAACGTAATTGCAAATGGTGATAAGAACTGTGAAGAAAAAAATAAAAGGGATCATGAGACTACACGCAGGATGATCTAACCAAGATGATGCTTCAAGGTGGGGAGAGGTTCCATTTGTTTTAAGGCAGGAAAAAGGTGTACATGGATCAATTTCTTAAAAAATCAAGTTGCCCTATATTCTCCTCCAACTATCTGTCAAAATAGACGTGCATCCCATTGTCCTGACAAAGGCGGAGTCCTAAAGAAGATGGTCTCCATGTTTATTGTTTGTAAAGGCAGGCATGCTGCCCTCTCAATAAATATGCCTCAACGCCCTCAACCACTCCCTTATTAATGGACGATTGCTAACACTAAAACATCTGTCTACCTACAAGGTTATTCTCCCTTTGATTTGTTTTTCTATAAGAAAATTTCTGAAGAGTGGAACTGCTGGTTTAATAGTAGAAGCATTTCCACGCCTCATCCCGCAGTGCTGATGCTGGAGTGTGCACCTAACTACCCATAGCTTTGTCAGCAGCACATTTCAACAGCTTCTCTATTTCTGCAAGTTGAAGAGATGCAAACTAGGGCCTAATTTTCATCTCTTTACTGGGAGTTAAACAGTTTTCAAAAAACGGTTTGCTGGGCTTTTTCTTTTATGTCATTTTGAATGATTACTTACCTTCTCTAAGCTTAATGTTCCATATATGCCAAACAGGCATAATAACAATACTCATCTCTGTAGTGTCGCTTAAGAATCAAGTGAAATAATGTTCTTCAAATGCTAAACCCAACATCTGGGATGTAATAAACATTCAACAGATGATAACTACTATGCCTATTTATTCATTATCAATTTAGTTCTTTTAGATTCGTGAGTACTCATATTATGTTTTAGGTAATAAACATCAACCTTGGGAAAATGATTGAAAATATTTTCTTTCATTCTATGATTTTCTTTATTGTCTTAATTTTGCTTGTTCTTCTTATACAGAAGGGACTTCCCTGGTGGCTCAGAGAGGAAGGAATCTGCCTGCAATGCGGGAGACATGGGTTCCATCCCTGGGTCGGAAAGACCCCCTGGAGAAGGAAATGGAGAAGGCTTTGTAAAATAAACATGTTTTGAGGGAGGGTCCATGGACTTCTATTGATATTTCAGCTTTATTTTCTGGATTCTGTGACCCCTATATTGATGGTTTAAGTTTATAGGGGGGTTAGATGAATGGTACGGAGAAGTCAATGGCACGCCACTCCAGTACTCTTGCCTGGAAAATTTCATGGATGGAGGAGCCTGGTAGGCTGCAGTCCATGGGGTCGCTAAGAGTCGGACACGACTGAGCGACTTCACTTTCACTTTTCACTTTCATGCATTGGGGAAGGAAATGGCAACCCACTCCAGTGTTCTTGCCTGGAGAATCCCAGGGATGGGGGAGCCTGGTGGGCTGCCGTCTATGGGGTCGCACAGAGTCGGATACGACTGAAGCGACTTAGCAGCAGCAGCAGATGAATGGTAAAGAAGATGTGGTATATATACATATATAACATATATATACATTATTTATATATATATATACACATGTGTGCATGGTATGTCGCTTTAGTCAAGTCCGACTCTTTGCGACCCTATGGACTATAGCCTGCCAGGCCTCTCTGTCCAAAGAATTCTCCAGGCAAGAATACTGTAGTGGGTTGCCATGCCCTCCTCCAGGGGATCTTCCTGACCCAGGGATCAAACCCATGTTTCCTGCATTGCAGGCAGATTCTTTACTGCTGAGCCACTTGGGAAGCCCCTAGATATACACATACATACATACATACATATATAATGGAATATTACTCAGCTATATAAAAAAATGAAATAATGCCATTTGCAGCAACATGAATGGACTTAGAAATTGTCACACTGAGTGACATTCAGTCAGACAAACTAAGACAAATATCATATGATATAGCTTATATGAGAATCTAAAAAAGGGTACAAATTAACGTACCTGCAAAACAGAAATAGAATTACAGATGAGGAAAACAAATATATGGTAATTAGTGGGTGGAGGGGAGGGATAAACTGGGAGATTGGCACTGACATATAAACATTACTATACATAAAATGGATAACTAATAAGGATCTACTGTATAGACAACACAGGGAACTCTACTCAATACTCTGCAATGGCCTATAGAGGAAAAGAATCTTAAAAAGACAGGATATATGTATAACTGATTCACTTTGCTGTACACCTGAAACTAACACAAAATTGTAAATCAACTATACCCCAACAAAAATTAAAAGTTTATAGGAGGAGGAGAGTTCACCCTTACTTCAAAACCAAGAAAATTGCCCAGAACGTCATTTTCTAGAAAAGTAAGATGCTGTATAGTATTTACCATGCAGATGCGTGTATTTGTGGTGACTCCTGAAATCTGTTATTCGGGAAATACACCCCTCACACAAAGATGCAGCGACAGCTCCCTTGCTGAAGTCCTTCCCTTTAACCTGAACTAGCTGATTTTTTTTCAAAATACAGTTTTAGGAACTGCAGCAATAAGAACTTCTGGCAAGCAACTAGCTGAAAAAGCAACTGTATTGCATTCTACTCTTTAATTTTTATACTCACCAACTGAGAAGTGTAGATCCCCAAATTCAAGGCATTATTAGAATTATCATAATGTATAAAATTCCTGATTTCATTAATGAGACTTGTTCAATAAAAGGTAATAAACTTCCTATGTGCTAAAATCTGAGCCTAAGCCACACAGTCTAAGAGCACTTCCTTCCCATCTTCCAGCTTAGATGGGGAAGGGCTCAAAACTACCCACAGCCTAACTTTCTGCCTCGCTGCTCCAGCCATGTGATTCAACTTTGACCTCTACCCTCCTCAGTCAAACAAGTACCAGACTTGAAGTCTAAAGACTCTGTCATTTACTTACTGGTAATACAGGGGAATCACTTAACCCTTCTCAGCCTCAGAGGACCCAGCAGTAAAGTGGAGATAATAAAATAATACTGACCATGTCTATCTCAAATAGCTGAAGTGAGGACCAGATGCTAGAATTATGCCTATTTCTTGATGCCAGGTTTGACCCCAAGCAAGGAAGCCAGTATCAGGAAGTTCCTTACAATAATTAAAAGAGGTTTCTATTTCAGAAAGCAGATGGCACATTAGAAGTTTCATTCTGCTGGTGCCCTGTGCCTATGTCCAGATGTCTGTCCAAAATCCTAATCCTTAGCCAGGTTCCCAAAGCTTTGTGGCCCAGACCTCCTGCCTTGAGCTGCATGCCCTGCTGTTGTTCAGTTTGCTTGCCTGGATCCTGATATCCGATCTTAGATTTTGTAGATGTGACTCTTTATCTGCTATCCTGTCTTAGTTTAGGGTTTCTTAATCTCAGCAATATTGACATTTTGGACTGGATAATTCTCCGTTGTGAAGGGCCATCCTGTGTTACTATAGAATGGTTAGCAACATCCCCAGTCTCTACCCACTAGATTCCAAAGCGTCCCCGGGTCATGTCAATCAAAAATGCCTCCTAAGTCCATCAACAGATGAATGGATAAAGAAGATGTGGTACACATATACAATGGAATATTACTCAGCCATATAAAGGAATGAAATTGGGTCATTTGTAATGATGTGGATGAACCTAGAGTCTGTCACACAGAGTGAAGTAAGTCAGAAATAGAAAAACAAATCTCATAGATTAATGCACATATATATGTAGAATCTAGAAAAATGGTACTGATGAGCCTAATTTGCAGGGCAGCAATAAGAGACACAGAAAACAGACTCGCAGACACAGCAAGGGGAGGAGAAGGTGGAACAAACTGAGAGAAGAGCATTGGCATATATACATACCATGAGTAAAACAGATGGCTGGTGGGAGGCTGCTGTGTAGTACAGGGAGCTCAGCTGGGTGCTCTGTGATGGCCTGACGGGTGGCAGGAAGAGGGGTGGGAAGGAGGCTCAAGATGGAGGGGATACATGGTACGGCCGGTTCACTTTGCTGTGTGCCAGTGGCTGGCACAACATTGTGAAGCAATTATATTCCAATAAAAAAATGTCCCCAGACGTTGCCAAACGTTCCCTGAGGAGAACACTGCTCCCACATCTCCTGTTGAGGAGTTAGCTAACCCTCTTAAACTTGACCTCTGGCTCTCTGATCTGTGGCCCTTGCTTGCCAGCCCTAATACATTTTAGACAAACACTGCTCTTGTTCTCCTTCTAGCTTTCCCTACTATTAAAAACCTGGAGTATCCAGAAAGATGCTCTAACACAGAGAGAGTTGTTGTAAAATAATAATAGAATAGTTTAAAATGTGTTCTCTGATTTTTCAAAGTCTCACTGCCTGCTATGCAGCCCACAGTTTGAGAAAAATACAGCCATGGCGCATCTGGGCTTCTGGCCTCCAAGGGCACAGCTCCCCACAGCTCAGGCCAGCAGTCATCAAACCAGGAGTGTATACAAAGCACAAAAGGCCATAAAACAATGTCATCATGTGCTCTTAAAAGTAAAGAGAATTTTGGAGTTTTACTGCCTCGGTGCCCCATCTCATCCTCAGTTCTACAGAAGATAAACCAGAGGTCTGCAGAGGCTAAATGGCATGCCCACTGTCATAAAGCTATTTAGCAACCGAATTCAGACCAGAAGCCTATAATCTCATCACATGGTACTCATTCCAGGCATGGTGGAACAGTTTGTGGTACCCATTTCCAATATCATAGTTCATACATTTCATTGTTTAGTACTGGATTTTCTCTTTGCATTTGTATGTTTTATACTATTAAACATATCATAATACACTTACTATATTTCCCCACCAGACAGACTTAAAAAAAAGAAGTTGATAAAAAAGCACTAAACCATAATATCAGGAGATCAGAAAAGCACCAAAAAGAAGAGAGGAGAGTGGAAAAGTAGAGAACACACATTTATGAGCACAAACTAAACACTTTTAACTAATTGTCTCGGTTGGTTCTCAACATGATCCTATGATGTACATTTGAATATTGACTCCACCACTGAACAACCAGTGACCTTTGGTAAGTTACTTAGGCTCTCTGTGCCTCAGCTTCCTCACCTGTAAAATGGGTATAATAATAGAACGTACCTCTCTATATAGTTGTGGGATTAAAAGATTAAATATATATAAAATGTAGAGCACAGTGGCTGCCACAGAGTAATGACTTCATAACTGTCAGCAATTCTTGTTCTGTTTTCTAGCAAGCTGTGTCTTTTTCACCTCCATGTTTCCGATCCCAGTCCAGCCATGTAACCATAATTCTGAGCTGCTCACTGGAAGCCCCTTCCAGACTTTGCAATGGCTAATGACTCCTGGAGACAAGTGACAAAGAAGACAAAGGTCCAGGGATAATCTCTCTATAGAGGCCTACACTTGCTCAAGAAATACTTCTAAGCCAGAAATTCAAAACACAGAGATGAATAAAATGTAAGGCTTCCACACAAGCAGCACACAGTTTTTTAGCTAACAAATGTTTACTGAGCTCCTGCTCTGTGCTAGGGTCCATGCCTGGCTCTGAGGATACCATGGAGGAAGGAGAGGCCCCTGCTTTCACAGTGACTAGATTCTAAGGACAATAAACAAATAAGCAAAAACACAAAAGCAGCTAGCGATGAGTCCAAAGGAGAAAATAAAACAGACTTGACTGACAGGGAGGGTTGGGAAGTGGGGTGTGGTATTTACGGTGGGTGGTCAGGGAGGGCCCCTCTGAGGAAGTAACAGTACAGCTACTACCTGGCTGATAAGAAGCACCTGGCCGAGCAAAAGTTTGGAGGCAATAAATGGGTTTACAGCCAACAAGAACATGTACGTGTGTGGTTCTTACTGCAGTTTTCTTCTTTGCATCACTTGAGTTCATTTTCTACTGGACTTGCCCTCCTGTTGGCTGCCATAGCAACCTAGGCAGACCATTTTATTTTGCCCACCAAGTCACTCATCAGCCCACACTTGGCACACACTCAATCCTAGCAACTAGTCATGGAAACATTATTGAGAAAACAATAGACTCCATAACTCTTTACATCAGCTTCAAGGACTATTCAGCTCTAACTGAAAATAAATCAGGCAGCCCTGTCCCAGGAGAAATCCTCCGTCATTGCCCCTCCTTCACAAATAATAAGCTCAGCTTCTCAAACCAGCCTCTACCTTGCTTTCAACAAAAGGCTCTGATCAGCCAACCAAGTGACCCAGAACAGCCCTGTCTGATGCCACATGGGGTTCTTCTCTACCCCTCTGTACTCAAACTTCCTTGTACTTTCCCTCTGAATATATCTGCATTTCAGACTCTTCTCATTTCAGATTTTTCTATAAGACATATTCCCAGAAGTTGCAGCCTATGTACGGTTTGCTTCACTCATCTGTGATATATAATTCAAGTTCCCCCATACAAGCAAATGAACAGGAGACTTTCGTGTTTAATGAGCCATGTAGGACCAAAATAAATTGCCACCCCACTTCCCTACCAGGAAATGAGTTCAGGGAAGACTTGCTTACTTTTGCTTGCCTCACACTGGGATGTAGCTTGGCAAATACAATTTTACATCTTTAACAATTCAGAATCATTTCTCCTGACATGGGAATTCTTTCCATGCATCTCTGCCATCACTTCCTGAAGATTTTCAAATATTTGCCCCTGGTTTTTATTCTAAAAGGAAAGCTAGGGACTTCCCTGGACATCCAGTGATTAAGACTCCATGCTCCCAATGCAAGGGATGCAGGTCTGATCCCTGATCAGGGAGCTAAGATCTCACACACTTTGGGGCAAACGCCACCCCCCAAAAAACACCAGAAAACAGAAGCAACACTGTAAAAACTCAATAAAGACTTTAAAAATGGTCCACATAAAAATAAAGAAAGAAAGAAGAAAGTAAGAGTGAAAGTCGCTCAGTCGTGTCCCACTCTTTGTGATTCCATGGACGGTAGCTCACCAGGCTCCTCTGTCCATGGAATTCTCCAGGCCAGAATACTGGTGTGAGTAGCTGGAATTAAACATACATGATCAAGTTTATCCAAAGATCTAATCATTTTTGCAATACTGAAGTACTGGGTTAAGTGTATCATGAGAAAAGAGAAAGAGACTGGCTGTAATACCTAAGCAGAAGGCAAGGGTTGTGTTCTGACTTTCCCTGAAGGGCTGTGCTGATTTCTTGTGCCCACCTTGTGGCAGGCACTGGACAAGAGCACAGAGGGCAGATGATAATAGAGGCCTGAAAGAAGAGTTTGGTGAAGAAGAGCAACTATTAATGTGGCCTGGAAGGAAGGCTGCAGAACATCCATTTACATACCAGCAGCAGAGTAACTGCAAACTGCCTTAAAACCAGATGTCAGTGGTCTAATTATCTCCCAGTTTAGATCTCAGGCAACGGCTTTCTACAGATGCAGCTACAGAAGGGTCCTCATCATAGAACACCTGGACAGCTGCTTGTTGCTACACCACAAGAGTAAAGGCACTGCTGCTTGCAACTGACAGGTGATTTTTCACCCCCATGGCCCAAAGGTAGATAGTTATAAAAATCTAACAGTGGGGGAGAGCGAAGTCTTATGATTTCAGTATGAAAATCTTGGCTCTAAAGAGACATAGAGTCACAAATCAGTTTTCTGAAGCACTGAACATCTATAAGTAATAAGGAAGCAAGATAGCGTATAAAAGGTACGATACACAATCCTATGTTAATGAAGTAAAGCTGGATGGTAAATGCCTTATGTCTGCTTACTCCACTTCTGCCAAATACTATATTTTTCAGCCTCTCTGCCTTTCACCATATCTTTGTTTGACCTCATAGCTCTGTATTGACACAGCCAGTTAATGATGAACTTCAGGATATTTGGTCTTTTTTTGGCCCTAAAATGAGCTTCTTATTTCCCATTCTTTCTACTCAAGAGGCTAGCAACCACATAGCAATCCCTCATTCAATCACTAATGAACATCTGAGTGCCTTGTAAAGACACAGTGCTGTTTGGGAGGGGTTCAAAAATAAATTAGATGTGTTCTCTTAGGGATCTTGTGATCTGGCAGAAGGAGAATAAAAATATACATGAGTAACTACAATACACAACAAAACACTCCATTTGGTAAAAGAGAAGAAATCAAAATGTGATGTGACAAGATTTTTATGTCCTTGCAATTAAGGTGTGCATTTTTTTTAAAAAAAGGAAAAGAAAACTATCTAATGAGATTAGAAAGAAAACTCTGAATGAGATTAGATAATGCTGATGTAACCGCAAAATCTCAGTGACTTAAAGCAACACCTCATGGCTACATTAAGATAGAACCATCAGGGAAAACTGAGTGAAGGGTACAAGGAAACGCTTGGTACTGTTCTTGTAACTTCCTATAAATCTATGAAAGGGAAAGTGTTAGTTGCTCAGTCATGTCTGACTCTCTGCGTAGCCTGCTAGGCTCCTCTGTCCATGGAATTCTCCAGGCAAGACTTCTGGAGTGGGTAGCCATTCCCTTCTTCAGGGGATCTTCCCGACTCAGGGATCAAACCCGGGTCTCCTACATTGTGGCAGATGTCTGAGCCACCAGGGAAGCCCATAAATCTACAGTTACTGCAATATGAAAAGAACAAATACACAAACAGACATGTGAATGAGGGGGTACAGAACAATACATTTCTTTTCTTGCTCATGCTGCTCGTTTAGGCAAGTTGGCTGTACTCGGCAGTCTTACCCACCAACAGGCAGAGGGAGGCTCCAGCTCTGTGCCTCCAGGAAGCAGGATGAATAACCTGAATAACATGTGGTGAAGTACATCTTGGCTCTTAAAATTTCCACCCTGAAGAGGCACACAACACTTTTGTTTCATTGACCAAGCAAATCACACAGCCACATCTAGCTTCCAGGGGACAAGGATGTGCCCAGAGGAAAACCAAAACTATTTGGCAAATAGCAAGATTGACTTCTGCCCCCAAGAACATAAACTGTATCATTGGGCACTGGTTTTTGAGGAGTTTTCTATGTCAGATAATCTCAGGTATTTTTGGCACATGCCCTAAGTGTGATTTTTCTTGTAACAACAGAGTAAATTCTAAAAGGAATTTAACTGGAACGCAGTCACCCAATCTGGTCAGCCACAGAATGAGCAAGTGTGAGGCCCTCTCTGCTGGTTCAGTTGTCTGCCTGCCAGAAGCACTCTGCTGTTACGATGCCTTCCTGAAGTCATTAGAGAAATCTGGATCAATGTGGATAATGCAGGCTGGAAAGCAATTCTGGCTACATCAGATCTGAGTCTGAATTTTAAAGTGGCCCAACATCTTTAATGCCAACATTAAAGATGATTTGTGCTGACTCTCTGGGTGTATACTGTAAGGAAATGATCAAATGGCAAGCAGCAAGGAGACCAACCCAATTCCTTTACCCCTGGAGTCTGCTCATGGAGCCAAGGAACTCAGGGAGTTCTCTGGCCCAGGCAGCAATAAGGTAAAATGCTGAGTGTGGCCCGTAGAGCCCAAAGGACAGTGACTATAGCTGGATGACAGAGGGAAGCAGGGGCAGCTTCGTGGGAAAGAACCCAGGAGAGGGTGACAGGTACCCGAGGACAAACCTCAGCTCTGCCTGCTGGAGAGCCTGTGCCTCTGAGCAAATTATTCACCCTTCTTCGGTCTCCTTTTCTGTGTCTTTAAGGTCAGAGGACTGCACCAGATCATCTCTGAGCACCTTCCTAATTCAGAGCCAAGTCACTGGTGTTTGAACAGCAGCTCTGTCCCTAACTAGCTGTGTGACCTCAGCAAGTGCTTAATCTCTCTGTATATCAGTTTTCTGTAAAATAAAGATAGTAATGGCCTTAGCTCACAGCATGGTTGCAATGAACAAATGAGTTAACATATATATAAGGCCCTTAGAACAGGGGCTGCTATGTAGTAAGGGCTAAATAATTATTATCTGTTATTATTATTATTAATAATAAAAATGGAAAACATAGAAACAACCCTGAGGGCTCTCAGCTCTGTGTCCTGGACCAGTTCAGACACACATACACACACACACACACAATACAAGTATATTTTAGATCAATTTCCCAATGAGTATCAGTTTAAAGCTAAAAGTAGGGTTATAAATCAAAAGAAAAAAATGTCAAATTTTGGCTACCCTCTTGATACTAGAAAAAATCCAATTTTCCTTCCCTACACTTGAAAGAAGAGCCACACTAACTCAACCTAACCAACACTCTGACTTATTTACCCCGACCCGACAGAAGATGCCTCTCTAAGTCGAGGCTTTTTGAGGCGGTATTTCCCCCATGTTAACACTGATGATCCCTGTACACCCTGGTAAATCTCACTTAGCTCAAGATCACAGGTTTCTGAGATTCACAGTATATGCCAAGCACCTGAAGGGCAGAGATGGGAAAATTACAATCTGAAATTAGAGTTGTAAGGATCTGAAAAGTCATTATATTTATTTACAAATATAAATAATTAAATTTATATTTTCATAAAGATTTAAAAGCCTGATAGCTTATATAAAGATAATTATAGTTACTCTTCAATTTATTTATGAATAATTTTAGGTTTATGAATAATTTATGAATTATTTGTAAGTACCTCTAATAAGGTATACATGGCTTATTTATCTTTCTTCTCATTTTTTATCTGTGAATTCCTAGGGCCCATAACTGGTCATTGACTCCACTTCTTCACTTTTCCTCGCACTCCTCTTAGAGCACAGGGAGTCGAGAAAAGAACTACGCAGAGCCAATGAGAACTGTGCTCTACAGAGATGACACACTAGCAAGAGTCCTTATAATCGAGGCACACAGAGCATTTCCGGAGAATATGACAAAGGGCCTCAGGAGAAGAACGAATGATAAGATGCATCTGGGTAACTGCCAAACCGAAGCCTGAACAAATATTTTCCAAGAAGCAGAATCTACAAACCTAGAGAAATGGCTCATAACTCAGAGATTTAGCTGAAAATGAGACATTCATATCCACGTAGATTCAAATAGGAAATATGAGTCTAAGAGAGACAGAAAGAATTAAAAAATATAATAAATATTGACTATCTCATGGTGATTAACAAATATTTAAACTGGTGCTATAAAAATTTAATTATAGGAATGTATTAAATAATAGTGAAAAGTTTAATGATATGATTTACACATTAGTTTTAGAGAACATGCATGCTGGTAAATAATATGGTAACTTCCATTTATTCAGTGCACAGACAATACGAAAGGTCATGCAGACATGTTTATCTCCAAAGCAAATGCTAGCTCTGAAACACTGCAAGATTCTTTTACACAATATTTCAGAATTTTCCTTTGTTTTAAAAATCATCTCATTAAGACAAACCAACTTGGAGGACAAACACTACCGAATTTCAAGACATTATTAATCTACAATAAATCAAGAGATTGCAGTATTAACTTAAAGATAGAAAAACAGGTCAATGGCATAGAATAGAGAACCCAGAAGCAGATTCTACACACATATGAACAGCTTATTTTCAATAAAAGCAGTTTAGCAGAGAAAGAGTCTTTCAACAAATATTGCCAGAAAGATTGGATATCCACGTGCATAAAAAAGGAAAGTCCTCTATCTATACTTTGCTGCTGCTGCTGCTAAGTCGCTTCAGTCATGTCCGACTCTGTGCGACCCCAAAGACAGCAGCCCATCAGGCTCCACTATCCCTGGGATTCTCCAGGCAAGAACACTGGAGTGGGTTGCCATTTCCTTCTCCACCATATACAAAAACTAACTCAAAATCAGTCACAAACCTATAGATAAAACATGAAATTATAAAACTTCCAGAAACAGAAGAAAACTTTTGTCACCTGGGGTTAAGCAAATATTTCTATATACAACAACGAGATCCAAAAAAGACGTAACCCATAAAAGAGCAAACTGATAAATTAGAGTTGATAAAAATAAATACTTCTGCTCTTCAAAAAGACTGTTAATGAAAAAAAAAAAAAAAGCCACAGACTGAGAGAACCAAACCACATCTGATATAGGAATTGTGTGCAGAATATATAAAGTACACTCAATAACAAGGGGGGAAATCTAATGACAACTTGAGCAAAGCCCTGAGTACTTCACCAAAGAAGATATAAAGATGGCAAATAAGCACAGAAAAGATGTTCAATATCATGAGTCATTTGGAAAATTCATGTTAAAAGTACAATGAAATACCTGTTACAATGGCCAAAATTAAAAAGACTGACACCACCATGTGTTTGTGGGGACATGAAGGAACTGGAACTCTCACATATGTGTGGTGGGAATGCAAAACGGTGCAGTCACCTTGGAAAAACAAGTTTCTCAGTTTATCAGAAACTCAAAAACTGTACCTACTTTAGGAGTCAGCCAGTCTACGCTCAGGTATTTACCCAAAAGAAATGAAAGCTTAAATCCATATGATCTTCCCTGTAGCTTAAACGGCAAAGAATCTGCTTGCAATGCAGGAGACCCAGGTTCTATCCCTGGGTTGGGAAGATACTCTGGAGAAAGGAATAGCAATCCACTCCAGTATTCTTGCCTGGAGAATCCCATTGACAGAGGAGCCTGGCAGGCTACAGTCCATGGGGTCACAAAGAGTGGGACACTACTGAGCAACTAACACTACTACTACTACACCCATATACCTGTTCATAATGTTCACAGCAGCTTTATTTATAGCAGCCAAAAACTGGAAACATTCAAAAAGCTATCAAAAAGTAAATGAATAAACAAATTGTGCATCCATACATGGACTCAGCAGTAGAAAGGAATGAAATATTTATACAAACAATATGAATGAATTTTATAACTACTTTAAGTGAAAAAAGCTACCAAAAAAGTACATTCTGTAAAACTGCATTTATAGAAAGTTCTAGGAAATATGAAATAGTATACTAACAGAAAGCAGGTGTGGGAGTAGAAAGGATAGATTACAAAGAAGTCCCAGGAAACTTTTGGGTGTGGGAATGTTCATTCCTTTGATGGTACTGATGGTTATACAGGCTTATGAATATGTCAAACTCACTATACCTTTGGCCCCATCACTTCATGGTAAATGGATGGGGAAACAGTGGAAACAGTGGCTGACTTTATTTTGGGGGGCTCCAAAATCACTGCAGATGGTGACTGCAGCCATGAAATTAAAAGATGTTTACTCCTTGGAAGGAAAGTTATGACCAACCTAGATAGCATATTCAAAAGCAGAGACATTACTTTGTCAACAAAGGTCCATCCAGTCAAGGCTATGGTTTTTCCAGTAGTCATGTATGGATGTGAAAGTTGGACTATAAGGAAAGCTGAGTGTAGAAAAATTGATGCTTTTGACTGTGGTGCTGGAGAAGTCTCTTGAGAGTCCCTTGGACTGCAAGGAGATCCAACCAGTCCATCCTAAAGGAAATCAGTCCTGGGTGTTCATTGGAAGGATTGATGGTGAAGCTGACACTCCAATATTTTGGCCACCTGATGCGAAGAGCTGACTCATTTTTAAAGACCCTGATGTTGGGAAAGATTGAAGGCAGGAGGAGAAGGGGATGACAGAGGATGAGATGGTTAGATGGCATCACTGACTCAATGGACATGAGTTTGGGTAAATGCCGAGAGCTGGTGATGGACAGGGAGGTCTGACATGCTGCATTAAATGGGGTCGCAAAGAGTCAGACACGACTGAGTGACTGAACGGAACTGATGTAGAGTTTATTATATTTCAATTATTCCTCAACACAACTATTTTTAAAAGAAAAAAATGTTATTCTTTCATTCAATATTTATTGAGCATCTACTCTGTACCAGGCACAATTATAGGTATGAAAGTGAAAGTGAAAGTCGCTTAGTCGTGTCTGACTCTTGCAACCCCATGGACTATACAGTCCATGGAATTCTCCAGGCCAGAATACTGGAGTGGGAAGCCTTTCCCTTCTCCAGGGGATCTTCCCAACTCAAGGATCAAACCCAGGTCTCCCGCATTGCAGGCTGATTCTTTACCAACTGAGCTATTAGGGAAGCCCATTATAGCATAGGATACAATAGTAATAAGCCACAGTTGACCCTTGAGCAACACAGGTTTGAACTACCAGAGTCTACTTATAGATGGATTTTTTCAATAGTAAATACCACAGTACTAGATGGATCCGAGGTGGGCTGAATCCATTGCTAAGGAATAATGGACAGGGAGTAATCCAGGATTCAGAGGAACCCTTATAAATTATACGTGGATATATGACTGCTCAGAGGCTTGGCTCCCTTTATCTCTCACACTGTTTAATGGTTACCTGTAGACAAAAATCCCTTCTGTTATCCTCTCTAAAAATATTATCTCCATTTTTACAAATAAAATTAGTTGCTCAAGGTCAGGAAAAAGTTTAGAAACTGCTGGAGTCAGGAGCAGGTCCTCCTCCAACATCTGCAGAGCCAGGGCCAAGAGTGCAGATAGAGGTTCACAGCACAGGTTTAACATATAAAAACAAGAGGTCCAGCTGTACTCCCTCCTAGCCCCAAATCTCTCTCAGCCCCAAGAGCTAGAGTCTAAGGAGCAGCCCTTCCTGAGCCCCTTGCAAGCCTGAAGTGGAAGTCGCTCAGTCATGTCCGACTCTTTGCAACCCTATGGACTGTATAGTGTCCAGGCCAGAATATTGGAGTGGGTAGCCTTCCCCTTCTCCAGGGGATTTTCTCAACCCAGATAGCAAACCCAGATCTCCCGCATTGCAGGTGGATTTTTTGCCAGCTGGGCCACAAGGGAAGCCCAACAATACTGGAGTGGGGAGCCTATCCCTTCTCCAGCAGATCTTCCCCACCCAGGAATCAAACCAGGGTCTCCTGCATTGCAGGTGGATTCTTTACCAACTGAGCTATCAGGGAAGCCTGCAAGTCTGAAGGAAGGCAAGAAAATGTAGCAGCTAAGTAGAAGCCAGGCCTCTCTGAACCAGACCAGACTCACAGAATCAAGCTCCAAGCTGAGGCCTCACTTTCCAGACTCGGGATTTCCAGGTGCCTCCCAATGTTCAACTTCTGGGCAGAGCACAGAACAGGAGTGAAGTTACCTGGGAAACCTGGAGGGCCTGAGGCAGGAAACAACTGGGCCCAGGCAGAAAAGTGTATGAACAAAGGTGGAGGGAGGAAAGTTAAATTCTTCATTGAGGAAAGACAAGGAGTCCAGGACATCCAGAGCAAAAGGGGTGTGTTGGGGAGAAGGAGGTGATACAATTGGAAAGGAGGGGGCAGAAGCTGGTTTGGAAGAGGATAAGGATTTGGACTTAAGTAAAGGTGGGCCACAGAAACAAGAAACCCGGGATGACACAACCATAGGAGAGCATTAGGCAAATTAACCCAAAATGTATACTAAATGGGAAAGAGAGAAGCAAAAAGTGAAGATATATAGAAATATATAGAACATACAGAAGAAGGAAAGTTGTCAAGTTCCTCTGAAAAACTGTACTTGAATAGAGATACACTCATTTCAATCAAAATTTTCCACTGACTTTTTTTGTATGTGTAAGTGGTCCTTAATTTAGAATGGTTCAAGTTATGATTTTTTGACCTAACACTGATGCAAAAGCATTATGCATTCAGTAGAAACTATACTTCAAAATTTTGAATTTTGATCTTTTCCCAGGCTAGTGATATGCAATCCTCTCTAGTGATGCTGGGCAGGACAGAGACCTACAGCTCCCAGTCAGCAATGCCATCACAAGCTTAACAACCAATATGCTTACAACCATTCTAGATCCATACACAGGGAAAAAAAATCACATGTAGTATTTTGGCCATCACAGACATGTATAATTGAGGATATTGAGATCATTAAAGTACAGCTGTGCTTCTGACCTAGAAAATCTCCTATAAATCTATCTCCGCTTATCTCAAACATTGCCATTTCCTTCTCCAGTGGTCCAGTTTTGTTTATTTAGCCCTTTCCACTGACTTTGCAGTGTAGTATACGTTACCAAGGGCAAAGAGTCTGATAGGACTTAGTGACTAACCAGCAGTAGCACATATTATTAAAGCTTAATAAAAAAACAGCATCTGACAACATTAAAAAATTAAGAGAAGTCTTCTATTTTTTACTGGCAAAATCTTCCAGATTTCTCATTGAAATTCCACATTATGAATCAAAAAGAAAGACTGAAAATGATCAATAGAATTAGATGATCAAGTGAATTCATTTGAATAGATAATATTTTTTTTGCTTTCGATCATTTTTTCATGTTCCTAACAAATACAAGCAGATGTAACTAGGTTTATACTAAATATCACCAATCTATGTATTTACTACTACAAAAATACTTTCATTATAGGAACCCTGTTCTTCCTCTAAGAATGTTTAAAACACATATTAGTTTGTCTTTAGCTCCAGCTCATAAAATACATTATGAGTTCCTTTCACTCTTGCTGTAATGATTGCTATTTCAAAGTAAAGCCAGCTTACTTTTTATAACCTGTCAAAGAACCAAGAGAACTACACAGAGTTGATAATCTTCCTCCCTCCACCTAAATCCAACTCTCCTAAGGAAAACAGATTAACTGGCTGTTATCCTTTGGCACTTTCTAAAACATTGCTTTACTTTGGTCTTACAGGCGTGAAAAAAAAAGCAAACATTCAGACCGTTGACAAAATGTATTGTGGTTTTCCAAAGTATTAATCTACATACTTACTTATATGAGCTTCCCTTGAGGCTCAGCCGGTAAAGAATCCGCCTGCAGTGTGGGAAACCTGGGTTCAATCCCTGGGTTGGGAAGATCCCCTGGAGAAGGGAAAGGCTACCCACTCCAGTATTCTGGCCTGGAGAATTTCATGGACTGTACAGTCCATAGGCTCACAAAGAGTCGAAGACGACTTTCACTTACTTACAAGTATTCACATACTTGTAAGAAAATCAGTGGAAATATATCCAAAGTGACTCAACCTTTATAATTCTGACACATAAATTAAGGTGAAAAAGTTTAACAAATTCAGTTTAACCTATAGGGAAAACTCAGCTTTTTTTCTCTCTAATACATTGTTGTTTGGTTGCTAACTCTTTGCGACCCCATGGACTGCAGCATGTCTAACTCTTTGTGACCCTGTTGACAGTAGCATGCCGGGCTTCCCTGTCCTTCACCATGTCCTGGAGTTTGCCCAAACTCATGTCCATTGATTCAGTGATGCTATCTAACCATCTCATCCTCCGCTACCCTCTTCTCCTTTTGCCCTCAATCTTTCACAGTATTAGGGTCTTTACCAATGAGTTCTTCGCATCAGGTGGCCAAAACATTGGAGCTTCAGCTTCAGCATCAGTCCTTCCAATGAATATTCAGGGCCAGTTTCCTTTAGCATTGACTGGTTTGATCTTGCAGCTCAAGGGACTCTCTATTTTAGGCAATGAATTTCCTTTGTAGAATTTTCATTTCTACAAAGAATAATTGAGAATCTGTTTTTTTTTTTTGTTAAACACACAGAAAAAATTAATTGGCTTTTTCCTGCCTTGTAAACTTAACCTTTCTTTCTGTTCTAAAATTATCTGAATTCCTAGTATTCTGTAATTATTCTTTCTTTCCATCTTTTTTTTCTCTCTCTCAAACTATTCAAGACAGTTGTCCAGAATCATTTCCAAACTCTTCCACTTTTAGCCTTTGGAACCCTCTGCCTGCATTGCGCCTCATTTGATATGGTTGCTCCTTCTGACTCCACTTTAGGATGGATCCATCCTCATCACCAGGAGACTTGGACCCCAGTAGACCTTTATTGACAGCAATATTGAATGTTGCTGAGCTCACCTAACCACTGTCTACATTTTTCCATCATTAAAATAATAACTGCATTTACTGACTTCAGGAAGTTGTGAGGTTTACGTGAAATACAGTCCAGAAGAGCTGTAAAATGCACTCTCTCCTCTCCACTTTCAATTTACTTACTTTTTAATACTCATCAAGCTATACACTTAAAGTGAGTGCATTTTATATGTAAATTATATCTTGATACATTTCAGCTGGGGAAAAAAAAAACCCGACAGTGAGATTCCATCACACGTTCACTAGAATGTCTGAAATTAAAGAATCTGACAATAACAAGCAGTGGTGAGGATGTGGAATAACCGAAACTTTCATGTGTTGGTAGTAGGAGTGCAAATGATACACATATCTTGGAAAACTGTTGCTGCTGCTGCTGCTGCTAAGTCGCTTCAGTCGTGTCCGACTCTGTGCGACCCCATAGACAGCAGCCCACCAGGCTCCCCTGTCCCTGGGATTCTCCAGGCAAGAACACTGGAGTGGGTTGCCATTTCCTTCTCCAATGCATGAAAGTGAAAAGTGAAAGTGAAGTCGCTCAGTCATGTCCGACCCTCAGCAACCCCATGGACTGCAGCCCACCAGGCTCCTCCGACCATGGGATTTTCCAGGCAAGAGTACTGGAGTGGGGTGCCACTGCCCTCTGTTAGGAATTTCTAATTACTTAAACAGAGGCATATAGGCCTGGTAGGATGCACTCTTAGGTAAATACTCAGGAGAAATGTTTCCATAGATCCAGAAAATGATGTTTCAAGAATGTTCACAGCAGCTTTATTCATAATAGCCAAAAAATAACGGGAGAACCCAAAAGACCATCAACAAGTGAGTGGTAAAAAATGTAACACATTCATATTGTAGGCTATTGCACAGTGATACAAAAAAATAACTCTCCACACAGAAAATAACATGGATGACTCTCAAAAGCATCTTCAGTTTAGTTCAGTTCAGTTCAGTCACTCAGCCATGTACGACTCTTTGCGACCCTATGAATCGCAGCATGCCAGGCCTCCCTGTCCATCACCAACTCCCGGAGTTCACTCAGACTCACATCCATCGAGTTGGTGATGCCATCCAGCCATCTCATCCTCTCTCGTACCCTTCTGCTCCTGCCCCCAATCCCTCCCAGCATCAGAGTCTTTTCCAATGAATTAACTCTTCACATGAGGTGGCCAAAGGACTGGAGTTTCAGCTTTAGCATCAGTCCTTCCAAAGAAATCCCAGGGCTGATCTCCTTCAGAATGGACTGGTTGGATCTCCTTGCAGTCCAAGGGACTCTCAAGAGTCTTCTCCAACACCACAGCTCAAAAGCATCAATTCTTTGGCACCCAGCTTTCTTCACAGTCCAACTCTCACATCCATACATGACCACAGGAAAAACCATAGCCTTGACTAGCCGGACCTTTGTTGGCAAAGTAATGTCTCTGCTTTTGAATATGCTATCTAGGTTGGTGATAACTTTCCTTAAAAAGGCCAACAGAGAATTATTCCCTTAATAAATATTCAAAGACAGGCAAAACTATTCTGTGGTAATAGAAACCAGAATAACGGTTGCCTCTGAGAATGGGGGGTTGACTGAGGGAAGTGGCATGAAAGAGCCTTCCTGAATGATGGAAATATTCTTTCTTGATTTGGGTGATGGTTACATGGATATGCATACACCAAACTGTACAAATAACATCTGTTTGCTTTTCTATATGTAAATCACATCTCTATATGTAAATCAAATCTTTTTGAAAGATTAAATGGTATCAAGTTAAATCACAGAATCAGCCTGACTCATGAATGATGTTTCATAAACTATAGCTATTATTGTTATTCTAACTTAAATACCTGTTAATAATATCTGCTAAGCAAGTGTAACTGTATACCTTTTGAAAGAGAAGCTAAAACAAATTGAAAAAAGAAAGGAAATTTTGACTGCAACTTCCCGGTAGCTCCAACAGTAAAGAATCTGCCTGCAATGCAGGAGACCTGGGTTCAATCCCTGGGTCAGGAAGATACTTGGAGAAGGGCATGGCAATCCACTCTAGTATTCTTGCCTGGAGAATTCCATGCACAGAGGAGCCCAGAGGGGTTCAGTCCACAGGGCTGCAAAGAGTCAGACACGACTGAGCAACTAACACTTTAACTTCACTAAAGTAAGAGAGGAGAAGGCAATGGCACCCCACTCCAGTACTGTTGCCTGGAAAATCCCATGGATGGAGGAGCCTGGTAGGCTGCAGTCCATGGGGTCGTTAAGAGTCAAAAGTAAGACAACAGAAATAATACAAAACTTGTAGAATCTATGCCCTATGAATGGCCAGATAAACCTCATAAAATGTTTATATATTACATGGCCATTGGAGTTTTGCTACTAGTGTCATTTATTCTCAAAGTCTTCAATTTGAAAAGTAACAATTAGAGAATACTTTTTTTGCAAATATTTTAAAGGCACTAGGAGAAAAAAAAAAAGAGAGATTTATTTTAAGAAAATAAATGGGTTAAGATTTAGGTCGAAATCCCAAAACGATTTGTGTTTGTCCTTAATTTGCTCCATGAAAAAAGCTGCTCTGAGAATCCCAGCATCCTCCTGGGACACCCGTGCTCCCTGCCTCTGCAAGAACACAGACTGGTTCAGCAATGGAGGAGAGAGTCCCATCTGGGCAGAAGAACAAGGAAAGCTTGTGGGTGTTCTCACAGGTACAATTACAGGTCTCATAAATACAGTTTTCAAGATGGAAAGGGAATAAAAACAAGATTGTAATAGTGCTCTTACTGAAAAAAAGTGAAAGTGTTAGTCACTCAGTCATGTCTGACTCTGCGACTCCATGGGCTGTAGCCCACTGGGCTCCTCTGTCCATGGAATTCTCCAGGCAAGAATACTACAGTGGGTTGCCATGCCCTTCTCCAGGGGATCTTCCTGGCCCAGGGACTGATCCTGGGTCTCCTGCATTGCAGGCAAATTCTTTACTGTCTGAGCCACAGAAGAGTTTGTGATTATTATGTAGAAAAATATGCTTTAAAGCAGAAAAATACAAAAGTAAAATAAGCAAGATGCAGTGAAGAAGCACATGACACTTTCTCAACAGGGAAGAACTAAATGGAGAACCTGGAAGTTTCAGGGCTTAGACTTCTTTTGCTTCTAGATGTCTCCCAGTAATCTCCCCAGGGCTTCACCAAAGAAATCCAGCCATTCATTCATGTATTCAATCTTTCATTCAATATACATGTTTTGAAAACTCTTATATGCCAAGTATTGTTCTAGTCCATGGAGATATAACAGTGAGATTTCAGGGAACATTAAGTTTCCAAACATGAAAAATAAACCAGATACTTGTAAGTGAGTTGTTATCCCCAGGTTTCCGAACACAGAGCTTCTGATACAATCCTCGCTTACCTCAAGTCTGTCAGAAAACATTGGGAATAAGTAAATGTCAAAACCTCTATTCTTGACGAAAGAATAACCCTGTTTTCATCTGAGAATGTGGAATGAGAAAGAAGTTGTCAAGCTGCAGTGGGAAGAGAGGATGGGGAACTCTTGATTTTTCAACTAGAGCAGTCAATTCCAGCTAATGTAAAGGAGGAAATCCTTACACAGGGCCATAATCTATCTCCTGCTCAGTTTCTGTTGTGACATGGAGGAGCCTGAGCAATCCTTCTAGTATGCAATGCTTTGATTCACAATCTTTTTGAATAATACACAGCATATTCAGCGTTGTGAGTCACTATGTTCACACTTCATATTTCTATTATGAAAACTGGAGACATATATTGGGCCCAAAGTTGACCCCAGAAATTTTACCAACCATGACTTTATTTCACATCCCAGTTGTAGCTGATTTTAAAAACACCATGGTAAGGTCTTTTTTCTTTTTGGCCATATGGCACCTGAGATCTTAGTTCCCCAACCAGGGATCGAACCCATGACCCCTGCATTAGAACCACAGAGTCTTAACTACTAGACCACCAGCGAAATCCTGCAGGTTTTGAAATATTCCATGATCACGGTTCAGTCATGTCCTTGGTCAGCTCAGATGGACAACACAAGGTACTTGGAGTAAAAGCTCACCCCAGAAATTATAGTAGTTGACACTGATTAAATGCTTACAGCGTGCCAGGCTCTGTTCTAAATGCTTTTATATATAACAACTCACTGAAACCTCACAACAACACTATAAGGCATGTTTTACTGATTATAGATGAGGAAACTGAGACTCCCTGGGTTCAATCAACTCGTCCAACAATTAGAAAATGGCAGACCAGGATTCAAACTTGGGCAAAGCTACTCCAGACGCTGTGCTCTCAGACTGGCATAATGTCTGGCATATGCTCCCTACCTGGCAGACCATAATCAGACTGCTGACTCTGATAGAGACTGGGCAGCGTCTGAAGGACGTGTCCAAAGACCACCCACGTGCTACTTTCTTACCAATGCACTGTGATGCTGTGAAACCTCTCAGAGGTTATTCTGATCATGAATCAGTAACATGTGAGCCAACCCAGGCAACCAATAACAGGTTATAGAAAAACTATTTTCTCTTGCTCAAAAGTAATCAGTCCTCCTAGAACAGTCAAATTTATGGAGACAGAAAGTAAAATGCTGGTTGCCAGGGACTGGGGTAGGAAGGAATAGGGAGTTAGTGTTGAATGCATGCAGTGAGCTCTGCGGAGAGATGGTAGTGATGGCTGCAGGGCAGTGTGAATGTGCTTAATACCACTGAGCTGTACACTTAAAAATGGCTAAGATGGTAAATACTATGTGCGTTTTATCACAATTGGAAATAATATTTTTTAAAAGATGATAACAGGGGGAAATTAAATAATGAATCCTTTTCTGATGTTTTAATAAATTATCAAATGGGTTAAGATATAATCAAGGCTCTTTCTTTTTGCATCTTGTTAGAGGCTGTCAAACTTTAATTTGTTCTCTAATTAAGACTTAGCAGTTTCAGTTACTTTTTATGGATGCTAGATAATGAGATTATGAGAAAGAACTGTGAGTCCAGTTACATTCAATCAGTAAAACTAGTCAATGTTTCTCCACATCTTAAAGCCCTAATAAAGTAAAATCTATAACCAAAGTGAAATGTAATCACCTTAAACATGAACTTGACATTGTAGATTCCCTGCATCAATTAGAAATCAAAAATTCTAAGTGCTCATACTTTGCAGTTTTATAGTGTTTATAAAACCACTTGCTTTGTGATTCCTAATGTGATACCTTAATTGATACATGATTTTAATATTAATATATTACATTTACAATGGCGTGCTATTATCTTTGAAAGTGTTTTACATTGATTTTCTCTTCCTGTATCCACATTTCACTTAACATTATCACCATGCACCAACATGTCCAAGCCAGAAACAGAAATAATTCTCCAAATCATATCTGTACTTCAAATAAAGTCTCTCCATCCCAACCCCTCTTGCTCTCCACTGCCAGTTTCTGCCTCACCATGTCTCATCAGACTGCTGTGGAAGCCTTTCAATTCACCTCCCACCCCTCACCTGCTCCCGTTTCAACCTTCCGCATTGCCCGAGTGCTTTTGCAACACCAAGCTAAGAGAGATCCTACCTCACTGAAAAAACCTCAAATGACTCTCTACTGTCAAGAGAAAAAAATCTACAGTTCTTAGTATGCCATCCAATAGCTTCAAGTTTCTGAGTCCAGTCCTACCCTCCATTCCATTCTCCCTTCCCTTCACGAGGAGGGTCTAGGCACACCTTGAACCACTTGTCATTAACCCATCATGACAGCTTTACAATTCTATTCTTTTGTACTCCTTGGACCTCCTCCCTGGGGGGTCTTCCCCCAACGACCCCCCGCCCCGCACAGTTTTCCAGCTCATGACATCCTTCAAGATCCAGAAAAAAAGAAGCTAGTTCAGGCAGCTGCTGTGGACAATTCTAAAGAGGACATAAGGGAGGAGAAAAAAAACATCTTTTAAATTCCAGCATCATACATACCTCCACTATAGTAGATTAGGAACAGTAGCTGGAACTATAAACATATCATTAACAAAGGCTATACATTAAAAAATCTGACCTTGGGCAAGTGCAAAAAAAAGAAAAAATCCACAGAACTCTGTAGTAACAGCCCTGGGGTGGGTGACAATGGGCCAGACTGGGACATAACAGAAGCTCAGTGATACTGCATAATAAGGATGATGCAAAGCAAGAACCAGGACCAGGACTGTGACATTTCCCCTAACCTTCCAGGTTCACTGGTGCTTTTGTGAGGAAGGAGAAATGAAATGATCTAAAGCATAAATTCTGGCCCAAATTTGCTTCTCTTCCTTCCCACTTTTCACCTACAGCAGACATCACTCACTAGTCCCAGCAGTCTTTATCACAGCATTCCTCTCATCTCAATATGGATGAGTCATTGCATGCACACACACACGTCAACACAAACGCACGCACACCCACACGTGTACCACTCATCCGCTACCTCGCTTCTGAGGTTCTCAGCACTCACCCCAGAGCACCTACCCAGACACCTTTCTACCTACTAGTTCTCAAATATTTCCCACCAAGTAAGCACAACAGACAAAGAAGAGCAAATGTGCATGCCAAGGGCCTGCCGATAAAGCCTAGGTATATGATGCAGGAAGTTTATTTAAAGTCTCAATTTTGAAGATGGCATGTAAATTTATACCTCAATGCATCCATTTATTTTTTAATAAAAAAAAAAAACAGTGTTTTAAAAGGCTTACTACTGGAGAAAATTGATTTTGTCTAGTCTGGCTCTAAGTGCCCTGACCCTTAGCCAAGTGTCTGCATACCTGCTTGAGATGCAAAGTCTGTCCGATTCTGAGGGCCGTATGCACTCTCAGAGAAGCAGCCACTTTGCACAGACTGGTTTTGTTTATGAGTCAGGAATCATCCAGAGGTTTAAAGACAGATGCTAATAAAACAAACAGCTCTGCACCCCTTCATCATTGTTCTAGAAATCTAGAATCTGAGAGGCAAAAAAAAAAAAACCCACATACAAAAGATTCCTCTTTGAAAAAGCAAGAAGGGAGAAATATAGTTTTAAGCAGAGTTGTCCTCTCTGAATAGTCTTCCCCATGCCTCATCTTGCTAATTTCTTATCTTTTAAATCTCAGTTCCAGAACCACTTCCACTAAAAATCTTCTTTTAACCTTCCCTTCTGTTAAGATGCTTGGCATAGCAACATATGTGTACGTCCTTCTACCATATTTCACAATAAAATATAATTGATGCTTTATTTAGCTCTTTCATTAGACTACAAGTTTCTTGAGGAAAGAGATTTTTTAATGCTCTACCCACAGCACTTAGCATAATACCTGGCATGTAAGTGTATAATAATGAGTAATTAGCTCCTATCTCCTTGCTGTTGTCCCTCATGAGCACCACGTTATAAAATATTTTTGCCAGCCAATAGTATTTTACAGAACATAATGATTAATCAGTGTTTCTATTTTACTAACTAATGATATTTTACCTGAGCATGCCATAAAAATAATAAGCCCAAAGTATTTTTGTGTTAAATTTACTTGCTAATTTAGACTGTTAGAGTTTTGGTTTGCTTATAGGGGCTCATACAAATTTTAGCTCAAGGTCGAGATCCCCAGTATTCAAAATATAGGTGCCCTAACAACGTCTTTCATAGGACTTAGTACATAACACTCACCTGACTTTATTGTAAAACCATGGAATCCTGAGACAAAAGGAATACAAAGATTATTGGAAGTAGCGTAGTTCAACATTTCACTTATTGAAAATAAGCCTACTTTTAAACATCTCTGATAAGTGATTATGCAGTCTCTTCTTGAAACCTCAGGGATGGAAAAAACCCTACTTCATGCTACACTCCCTTTGAATTCTAATTCCTGAACCCCAGACTTTTCCTGCCATATAAGAGACAGAAACACACACATGCAGGGTCGAGTAGAGATGGAGGAAGCTGGCACAGATTATCCAGCCCAGCAGTCAGGAAGTGGGCTCAGTGCCTGAACTCATTTACAAATCCCATATGAAGACTTTTAGCCAGGCCATCTTCGCCAGGGGCTCCTGAAATAAATTTTTCACCAGGCCCAAACCTGCTTTTAAGTTCCATTTCACTGGAGCCTCTTTCATCTCTAGTAACTGCTCAGACGTTAAGAGACTAGAGTTGAATAGGAAAGACTGTAATGTCTTGCTCTCCACAAACTAATAAAAAATTAATCCACCACTATTATTCTTAGTACTAATAGCAAATGAAGACCCAGCTTGTAATGGTCTGCCCCTCCAAGTATCATCCCCTTCTTGGGGGCAGAGGTGCCAGGTGAGTTGCCAGGTGCTAAGAAGGAGGAGCTGTTAATGGCAATTGTGTCAAACTAATCTCAGGGCAAACTGCTACATTTTATTATGTAAATTCTCAGGATAACTGGACACCTTATCAAGGACATCCATCCAATTAATTTTTTAATGTCAACAGAATTCATTTATCATCGGATAGTTTTAATCATAACTGTCAAGAATTGTTTTTATTTTTTAAGTTAGCACCCTAGAGTTTTTAAGAGAAATTAAAAATGGTATGCTGCTGCTGCTAAGTCGCTTCAGTTGTGTCCGACTCTGTGCGACCCCATAGACGGAGCCCACCAGGCTTCCTGTCCCTGGGATTCTCCAGGCAAGAACACTGGAGTGGGTTGCCATTTCCTTCTCCAATGCATGAAAGTGAAAAGTGAAAGTGAAGTCGCTCAGTCGTGTCCGACTCTTAGCGACCCCATGGACTGAAGCCTACCAGGCTCCTCCGTCCATGGGATTTTCTAGGCAAAAGTACTGGAGTGGGGTGCCATTGCCTTGACATATGACAATTTTTTTGCTGATTATTCTTATAACTCATAGAGATAGGAGCATGAATTTACACTGTAATTGATTTAATATTACTCACATGAATCTTTTTATACCCAAAAGATTCTCCTACTTCTAATGTCTAAGAATAGTCATTGATTCTGTGAACTCTGAAAGCTTATAGAAAATGTGCTATGATCCCAATACAGTACTATGATCTCAAGCCCATTTTATGTAATCAAAGAAAAAAATAAACCATCAAACAATGAAATTCGGACATTGATGTACTTGACCCTTTGCTAGGGATGATAGCATTGGGGGTTGGTGGAAAAGTTTATAAATAATCTCTTTCATCTAAGGGAAAGCCCTGAGCTAAATTCTTCTCCATTTAGATAAAGTTAATGTGAATCTTTTGGAAAACCCCCAGACAGAGAAAGGAACATTTGGCCCACAGGCCTGACTCAGGCCACTGCCTGATTTCATCCAGCCTGGGGTGAGAAAGCTCTGGGCAGCCCCGTACAGAACACCTTGAGAACAACTCCTACCCCAGAGCCACAGAGGCCTGCCAGGGTCACCCCAGTTAAAAAACTCACTGGAGGTTTAAGAAACTAAGTAATCTTACAAATGCAAATTACAATTTCAAATGGAAGTAAAGCCAAGAACCTGGTCTCACTCCAGACTCCAGATTTTAGGAAAGCTTTTCTTACCCACTTCTCTTTTCCTTTTTTACAAATCCATTCCTTTATATAGAGATAGAGGTAGAAATAGAAATACAGACATATTTTTTGCTTCCTCCAAGGGGCTTCCTCCCTCTATGTATTTCTCTGTTCCTTACCTCTCTCCCTTTCCATGTCTTCTCAACGCCCCTCCCCTTTGTCTATTTGTGTCCATTCCAGGGGTCAAGCTTCCTCCCTCCATCACCATCCCTCCTCAGACCCCAATGCCCCCTTTCTTCTCCACCTCCGTCTCTCCTCCTGTCTCTTCAGTTTATCCAGCTGAGACTCCTATTATTTTCTTCTCTCCCTGCAGATAGAGCTGAATTCCATGTCCTGGCTTTGCTGTCTTGTAAAACAGTGTTTTTTTCCTTATGCTATCTTTCAAAGGCAGAAAGGAAATTTGGTACAGTAGACAGAGCATGAGACTTGGGAGCCAGAGATGCAGCTTTGGCCTTGGTCAGAATCCAATTCATAAAAAGAGGATCACTCCATAAAGAACATCAGTGTTTCATCCATTCTAAAGTACTTAAGGGAGGTTGCTGATTATTATGCAAATAAATTAAATTGATAGGGAATTAATACCAATAACAAGAACCACAAACATTTATATAGTCACTACTGTATGTCAAGAACTACAAGTATTAGCTTATTGAATCCTCAAACCACCATATGAAATTGGCACTAAGAGTTGTCCAGAGAGGGTGAGATTTTTTAAAGAGAGAGAAAGTGAGATCAGGAATAAATGTTTTCTCTTGCAAACATTGTTTTATTATTGTTTTTACAATTTTAAAAAAAGGCTATAGAGTTGACTCTTCCCACTTAACTAAGAAAATCAACTAAATTAGGTCCCATTTTACTTATATTTTTTCCTTGAAAGACAGAGACCTTCAAAGAAAAAGAAGTTCTAGGCTCTTGTAATCAACTGATATACCAACCCTGCCTTTTATGAACTAAAAATTATGTTTTAAAGATTCATAATAATGTGATTATACAGTGCAGCATGTCAACTTAAATCCAATATCCAAAAGATACCTTCACATGAACCATCACAGTGCAAGCATAGTTAATTAAGTTAATTAAGTGTTAAGTGATACAGTTAAAGGTTGACCTTGATGCCCCCCATCCAGATAGAGGAGCTTTTTTGTTTTTAACAGATCGACAAAAATTCCTTTCAGGAACCAATGTTCTTGAGAGTTATTACAATGGTTAGATAACTGCTGAGCACAGAGAAGAGTACTACACTTAAAAAAAAAAAAAAAGTAAAAGTAACACAGATGGCCTTGACAGGCCACTGGTAATCATCCCTACTCAATTTATGTTTACTTTCAGGATAGGTACATTACCTCTCTTTAAAGAAAATCATTTTTAAACTGCTCTACACTATTCATAGAAACGAAACCAATTCTTACTTCTGAGACTTCTGATATGCAAACATACAAATTATAAACAGGAATTGCTTGGCCTTTAAAATGTTATACAACTTCCAGGAAACAGTACTAGGTGTTTATCCTTTCTCATATTTATGGTAAAAAAGAAAACAGGAACACACCTCTTAAGGCCATGGATTAAATTTTTTAAAAAATAAACACTCAAATTCAATGCTGATAATGTAAACCTGCTGGGTTGCAATTTACCTTGTATTATCTACAATAAAAGGTTCGCCAAACAAATTAATAGTGTGATACATAGTAGTATGTCCAAAATTTCTATACACGATGATGTTAGGGGCTACAGACTGGCTGGAGTAGAAGTCAGGTGACAGTACTTTGAAGCTCCATTTGTACAGGGAGCACCTTGTTTTTACTTTGATGATGTGTTCATTTGTAAATAACAAAAGTAGTAGATTTTTTAAAAATACATATGTATATTTTATATCAAGTTGAGAAAGTGTTGTTTGTTTGTTTATTTAGATGGCTGATGGAGATTATCAGAGAGAGGATTAACACATTTCTCTACCCCAACCCCAGGATCTCCTATAATCAGTAAAGCTGGTTCTAAAAACTTTAGTAATGACTAAAGTATACACAGATGTGCACCATGTACATAGAAACAGTGAATAGACAAATGACACATCACTATCTGGATGCTGGAGAATCATACAGACCCACCGTTTAGCCCTTCCCATAGAGGTTGAGACTAGCTATCATAGGCCATTGGAAGAGCTGAGATGGGTATCCAGCTTGGTGTCTCCAAGTCCACACTCTCTCCAACTTCACCAGGGCCAGTTTGGAAAGAGCATGGCTCAGTAACCCTTTGAGAGTCACAAATTCAGTTACAGCACATTTCTGAAACTAACAAAATGGAATTTATGGAATGCAGACTTCTTCTTAATTTAGACTCTTCATAATAGACTATGCTGTAATTATTGCATTAATTTTTATATTCTGGTTAAGTACATAGGTATCACTATTCAACTACATGGGCTTTCCTGGTGGCTCAGATGGTAAAGAATCTGCCTGCAGAGCAGGAGACATGGGTTTGACCCCTGGGTTGAGAAGATCTCCTAGAGAAGGAAATGGCTACTCACTCCAGTATTATTGCCTGGAGTATTCCATGGACAGAGGAGCCTGGAGGGCTCTGGTCCATGAGGTCTCAGAGAGTGGGACGCAATTGAGCGACTAATACTTTCACTTTCATTCAGCTACATACTTTGTATGTGTATATGTATCCAAACACACACACACATACTAAATGCTTAATAAATACTTGTTGAATAAATAAATGGATGATTAAATGAGATTTTATTAAACCATGAAACTACTGCTGCTGTATAAACAGTGATCTACATGAGAGTATCTGGAATTACTGATTTTTTAAGAGTAGGAATTTATTTAATTCCTCCATCCATAAAAGGTCTCCAGAAAATCCCAGAATTTGTGCCCCAAATGGTATTTGTAAGTGCACTTTCCTGAGCAGAGATTCCAAAGTTTTTATCAGATTCTCCAACAGGAATCTGTGATTCTGAAAAGATACAAAATTAACAATCTAATGTATACTGTCTATTATACCTCCTCTGTTATATAAATGACCAGCCCAACTTTGCTTACACACCTCCAGTGATAGGAAACTCACCACCATATGAGGCAATCCAGGCTATTTTCATTTTTCACGTTTAACTTCTGGTTGACCACAGCTCCATCCTCCAGTCATATAGAACACACCCAGTCTCTATGCCACTTGACAACTCTTTATGTATTTTTAGAAGTTATGTCCAACCTAGATAGCATATTCAAAAGCAGAGACATTACTTTGCCAACAAAGGTCCGTCTAGTCAAGGCTATGGTTTTTCCAGTGGTCATGTATGGATGTGAGAGTTGGACTGTGAAGAAAGCTGAGCGCCGAAGAATTGATGCTTTTGAACTGTGGTGTTGGAGAAGACTCTTGAGAGTCCCTTGGACTGCAAGGAGATCCAACCAGTCCATTCTGAAGGAGATCAGCCCTGGGATTTCTTTGGAAGGAATGATGCTAAAGCTGAAACTCCAGTACTTTGGCCACCTGATGCGAAGAGTTGACTCATTGGAAAAGACTCTGATGCTGGGAGGGATTGGGGGCAGGAGGAGAAGGGGATGACAAAGGATGAGATGGCTGGATGGCATCACTGACTCGATGGATGTGAGTCTGAGTGAACTCCGGGAGTTGGTGATGGACAGGGAGGCCTGGCGTGCTGCGATTCATGGGGTCACAAAGAGTTGGACACGACTGAGTGACTGAACTGAACTGAACTGAACTGATCATAACCCATCCTATCTTCTCTTGTGCAGACTGCAAATCCTCAGTTCTTTCAACCAGAGTCCATGTTTCTGCCACCATCTCTGCTCTGGAGCTCTCAGTACATTCAGGACTCTGCCCAGCTCCAGGTATGGTCAACTCTCAGCTCCTGGTTCTGGGTTAACCTTGATTTAACAAGATTAACAGTTCTTCACCTAGGGGGGAAGCTGGCTTGCCCCGCTAACTGAGAGTTAACTTATGGTTAAATAAACCTCCTCTATTTTTTATTTATATGTTGCAATTTTACCATGACCCTCCTATTCTATTCATATAGTTAAAGAATCCTACCACAAGATTTTATAACTATCCCTGTCAAATTTCCACTTTTTAAGTGTTTATTTTAGCTGAGGGTCCTCTGCATTCTCAAGTTCTGTCATTCCAAGTTTTAGCTACCATCCCCCTTACCTAGCTTCTCTCTCTTGCTCTAGTACAGATCGGTTTTCATCTAGGTTAATGTCTTACAAGAATGCTACTTTCACTACACAGTCTTTTTATATTTATCCTACATATATAATGTCCAGAGTTTTTGGCTGTACTTAGCAATAGGGATAAGGAAAAACTGTCTACTCCATCTTTCCAGAAGTGTTCATCTATTTACGGAAGACTTTTAAACCTATAGAGCTGTAAGATTAGCCTGCAAGTACCTTCACTTGCCCACAGGGCCGATTAATTTAACATCAGGGGCTGAGGTGAGGGTGAGGTACGGGGGCTGGCTTTCACTCTGATAGCCTCTCTGTGAGAGAAGCAGCCTTCCAGGCCTCCAGGCATACCTGGGGTAGCTCCCTGCATTCACTACCCTTGCGCTGAGCAGGAGATTCAGAATAGACCCAGCTTCCTATCCTCCACTCAGCTGGCGCCCGCGGGCATGTATCAGCCCTGCTCGAGGCACAGTTCACTCTTTAGGACATGAAGAATGGGGTGGGTCGCCACTCCAAGTGCACTCTTTGAAGCCGAAATGTTTTCCAGTGTGGATGCCAGAACCTACTTCTGGCCAGCACCGTTCTTCCTCGCTCTCCTGCCATTCCCCACTGAGACTTGGCTGAGGTTCAGCTAAGTGCAGCAGTATTTTCTATTAAAACACCTAGGGCTGAGGTGACGTGATTTTTTCTCAATCTTTATTCTCCTAGACTGCTCTCCTGCATCTGACAGCACTGATCAGGCTTCCTGTTAGTACTTCCTTACAGATGTATGCCTGCGTGCTAAGTCACTTCAGTAGTGTCCAACTCTTCGCCACCCTATGGGCTGTAGCCTGCCATGCTCCTCTGTCCATGGGATTCTCCAGGCAAGAATACTGGAGTGGGTTGCCATTATCCTTCTCCAGGGGATCTTCCTGAACCAGGGATCGAATCTGCATCTCTTATGCCTCCTGCATTGGCAGATGGGTTCTTTAACTAGCGCCACCTGGGAAGCCCCTCAGATGTCCGGTAATTTGCAATTTGCATGTACTTCCTCAGGTTATCTCATTTTATCTTCACAACCACAAGGTAGCCAGGACAATGGTATCAAGTCCATTTTATATAGAAGAAACTGAGACATAAAGCAGATTTGCCCACATTGACATGATAGTAGAGACCAAAGCCAAGACAAATCTGTCTTCTCAGTCAAGGCTCATTCTATACCATGCCATCTTGGCTTCTTTGATACTATAATAATGAGGGTAATTACCATCTGATTGCCAAGCACTCTAGAAGACCTAGGACCACACATACAGAACCTGAGGCTGAGGCAGCCTTAATGCCACTCAGCTAGTATGAGACAAGGAGCACACGTTCTCTTCTTGGCCCTTTGTTCTTTAGTCACTCAGGCGTATTCGCCTCTTTGCAAGCCCATGGACTGCAGCCCACCAGGCTTCTCTGTCCATGGGATTGTCCAGGTGAGAATCCTGAAGTGGGTTGCCATTTCCTTCTCCAGGGAATCTTCCTAACTAGGAATGGAACCCAGGTCTCCTGCATTGCAGATGGGATCTTTACCAGTTGAACTACCAGGGAAGCCCTCATCCTACACAATCTCCAAAAACAAAATTATTCTATGGCTTCTCTTCCGATTTTCTAACCCTGTTATCTACAATCCTGTTATCATCTCCAAAATCCATTCCTTAATATACATTGCCAAGTGGAGACTTCCGTTCAAATGGCTTTTCTTCATTCTGAGCCCCATATGACAAAAATGAATGTATTATCCTCATCTCTCTGACCAGTTCCCCCTCCCACCCCTCTTTAGCACCGTCATTCTCCCAGCCATAGGCACAGAACCTTAGAGTTGATTCATTCCTCCCTTCATCCTCCTTGTCCTGTCAGTCACAAAGTCCTATGGAATATTCTGATGAAGTGCTCAACTTTCCTCCTCTTTCTTTCCAGGTACCTTCCTCTTTATTCTCATGGTTATTTATTCCAGGCTCCGAAAGTGACGTTGTTGGTCAACCTTCTTTCAGCAAAAGTGCAGGTTTTAGATCACCCCCATTGAGTTCATCATCTATGCATAACATTTAATCTTCCTAACCTAGCTTTCTACAGTCATTTCTCAGTATTCACTGGGAATTGGTTCCAGGACCCTGTGCAGATATCAATATCCATGGATGCTCAAGTCCCTTATATAATATGCTATAGTACAGTCGGCCCTTCTGAAACCAAAGGATACAGAAGGCTGAATGTATTACTTCCCCCAAATATAAACCTTCAAATGCCCCAGAATCCATATAAAAGGAGTCTGAAGTCCTGAATAGCCTTCAACATCTCTCCTCCAGAATCTGTCTCCCCGCACCGAAACAGGCAGGTTAAGATACCCTAGTCATTGCTCATCTCTATGTCACCACCCATGTCTCTCCCCTCACATAAAACTGCCTTTCTGCCACTTCTGCTTATTTCTATTCTATCCATCCTTTAGGCATAAGGCACATTCTACCTCTTTCAAGACACCAGGTACCCTGTAACTCATAAAATTATGAAATTCCTGCAGCGCTTATAGCTTGTAGCATCCATCCAAGGACCAGACTTGACTCTTGCTTGAGTTGTTTACCTTTGTTTTATGTGGATTAGTCACATCTCCCATCTAGATAGTAAGCTTGGAGGAATAGAGAAGACATAGCTCATGTTCCTCCATTCCCCACAGCTCCTAGAAAAATGCTGAGCCAGTAAGTCAGAAGGAGAGGAGAGTCAATATATCAGTGTTTCTTAAAGTTTTGACATGCATTTGGCAGGCTTGTTTCCCTGAGGTGAAGTCTGTGAATCACTTTGTGTTATTTTGAAAGCAGGAAGTCTACAGACCACATTTTAAGAAGCACTGATTTTTCGGGATTCATTGAACAATCCATGCCAAAAGGGAGATAGGACATTGCTGTTTACTCTTATGCATGACAACTAGATCAGCAATCATTTGAATACACATTTTCGGTTGCCCAAGACTTGTTTATAAAAAAATGAAGACTTGCTATGCATAAAACAAAATCCTAGCTACTTTTAAGAATGTGAGATATTCAACAAATTCCCCATATTCAGGAAGCAAGAATTTGTTCTATAACTGGTTTTATAACAATCTCATGTAGTAGATGAATTAAAAATTCCACTTGGGGACTGGACATGGAAGTTAGAATGCAGAACTGTTTCAGCTAAAAATGTAAATCATTAGGCAGCTTAGCAAATACGCTTTTACAATGAATAATCTGGCATAAATGTACAGTAGTGAGACAGAGGACTAAGGACAGAATCATATGATGCTTTTTGTGATAAGACATTAATTAATGAATTCCCCAAACATTTTAGAATATATTAAATATTTATGGAATTAGAGTCTGTAGTAAAAAATGAAAAGTACAGTTCAGGAAAAAAGAATAAAACAGATGCTTGCAGATAGCATGTTTTGCATTTAAGGTAATAACTGTTAATTATATAAAACTGTGTTGTTTTCAAGAGGCAAGTATGTTACATTATGGAGCTTGTCTCAACAACGGAGAATTAGAGAAGAATTTTTTTATAGAATTCTTTTTTAAATTGGAGGATAATTGCTTTACAATGCTGTGTTAGTTTCTACTGTATGACAACACGAATCAGCCATGAGTATACATGCTTCCCCTCCCCCTTGAGTTTGCCTCCCAGCCTTCATCCCATTCCTCTGGGTCATCACAGAGCACCAAGCTGAGCTTCCTGTGTTACACAGCAGCTTCCCACCAGCTAATTCACACATGGTAGTGCATATACGGCAGTGCCACTCTCTCAATTTGTCACACCCTCTACTTCCCCAAGTTGGTTGTCTATGTGTCTCTATTCCTGCCTTACAAATAGGTTTATCAGTACCATTTTTCTAGATTCCCTAAAGAAGAGTGGCCTTCCATGGAAAGTACATTTTTTAGGAAGTCAATTTGAAGTTAGCTGTGGTTTTTGTAATAAGCACTGTTTCTGATTTCATTTGTATGCTATTCACTCTTAAGCAATATGCCTTCTTTAACAATCACAGGTAAGGTCAGGGGTATTGCTTTCTCTTATGAAGGAATAAAGATCTTGGTATAACACTTTCCATTCTAAGTTTCCTCCAGTAAACAGCAACCTCATTTGTTCTTAAATATCAGTAACTGAGAGGTAATCCATCTCTTTTTCTGAGCAATTCTAATTATCAGAACTTTCTCCTTCATTAAGTTGAAATGTGTTTCTCTGATTTACCTGCTAGTTCCAATTCTGCCTTGTAGTATCACCTCAGTCAAGTCTTTATTTGCTTCATAAGATTTCTTCTAGTGTTTGAATTTAACACTCATATCTCCTTTCATTCTCTTATTCTGGCTAAAAATTCTTAATTTTTTCAATCATTTCTCAAACAGCAATTTTTTCCCCCAGAAGCCACACCAATTTAGTCACCTTTCTCTCACCATACTACAGTTTCTATAAACCATGGCACCCATCACTTAGTATAACACTCCATATTTGGCCTGCCTAGGACAGAATCCAGGAGAACTACTACCTCATATAATGTGTATCCAAGACTTTCTATTAATATTACCTCAAATTACATAAGATATTTTAGTAATTTCACCATACCACTAGCTCATATTTAGTTAATTACAGTCCTCAAAGTTTCCATCCCTCACAATGAACTATTTTAGGTTGCATCTCATACACTCTGAACAAATTAAGCAGAATTTGCAGAACCCATAGTCAGAAATTTATATTTATGATTTTACAGGCTATTCTTCTTCCCTCATCTCTTAAATTATGTAACTTTGAAGCCCAAGACACTATGTTCTTTCCTAAACACAACAGCACTGGTTCACTGTACTCTACAATCTCTGCCATGGTTCTTCGCAATTTCAGTAATCACGTAGGTGATCATTCCACTCCCAGCCTGCCATTCTTCTGGAACCCAATCTTCTGATGACCTTGTCCTCTACTTCATCCTGGTCTTCCAATCTCCTCAATAACTGTACTCCCTCCTTAATCTCCATATCAAATAGCACACTGCTCATATCATCTTTTCTCTGTGCTTCATCGTCCTCTGTCCTCATTCCTCCTCCCCAGATTCTAAGATCAATCAGTAATCTCACTGCCTTGCATGCATCTGCTAACTCTACTGTCTACCTTATTTAATTCTTCCTCTACATCACTGGCTCAGGTGGTAAAGAATCTGCCTGCAATGCGGGAGACCAGGGTTCAACCCCTGGGTCGGGAAGATCCCCTGGAGAAGGGAATGGCAACCCACTCCAGTATTCTTGCCTGGAAAAGTCCATGGACAGAGGAGCCTAGCAAGCTACAGTCCATGGAGTGGCAAAGAGTCGGACACAACTGACTGAGCGTGTGCACACACACACACACACACACACACACACACACAGGACTTACCATACCTTGACTATATTTTTTGTTCTCTGTCTCCTTTCCCTCTTCTCTCCTTTCCTTCTTACACACACACACACACACACAATTTATTGGAAATAGACTTTCATTTGTCCCTTTCTGTACCATATACTTAGTGCTTAGAACAATGCATAGAATATAGCAGAAGTTCAATCGATAATAGTGTAATAATGAATGAATTAACAGTGCTCCCTTGCTGAATTTGATAACAATGGTTGTTGCTGAAGAGGAACAAGGGCTGGTTGGAAGACTGAGTGTGAAGAAGACTTCTTTTTCTCTGTATACCCTTTTGCACCTTTTAAATTTTATTTTTTTAAAAGCTTTTTATTTTGTATTGGAGTAGAGACAATTATCAAACTATGTTGTGATAGTTTCAAGTGAACAGCAAAGGGATTCAGCCAACACACACTTGTATCCATTCTCCCCCAAACACCTCTCCTATCCAGGCTTCCACATAACATTGAGCAGAGTTCCATGTGCCATACAATACTTGTTGGTTATCCATTTTAAATATAGCAGTATGTACATGTCCATCCCAAACTCCCTAACTATTCCTTCCCCATCCTTCCCCACCCCCTCAGCAACCATAAGTCCATTCTCTAAGCCTGTGAGTCTCTGTCTTGTAAGTTCATTCATATCACTTCTTTTTAGATTTCACATGTAAGGGATGTCATACACTATATCTCCTTTTCTGTCTTACTTTACTCAGTTAAAATTTAATATCACATGCATATGCTTCCTATTCCAAAAAGGAATTTTTTAAATTAGAGTAAAAAATTATTTTAGTGAAAAGAATTCACTTTTGAGTTAACATTAAAATCAAGATTTTTTAAATAGCAGTGATATCCTCTACCATATCAACAATCTTTTGAAACTTTGTGCCATTTGCAAAATTAAACAGCATGTTTTCTTTCTTTTCAATTAATTTTTACTGGTGTATAGTTGCTTTACAACGTTGTGTTGGGTTCTACTGTACAGCAAAGTGAATCAGCTATACGTATACATATATCCCCTCTTTTTTGGATTTCCTTTCCATTTAGGTCATTACAGAGCACTGAATAGAGTTCTCTGAGGTATACGGTAGGTTCTCATTAGTTATCTCTTTTATATACAGTATCAATAGTGTATATATGTCAACCCTAATCTCTCAATTCACCCCACTCCCCTCCTTTTCCCTCTTGGTGTCCATGTTTGTTCTCTACCTCTGTGTCTCTATTTCTGTTTTGCAGGTAAGACCATCTATACCATTTTTCTAGATTCCATATATATGCATTAATATATGACATTTGTTTTTCTGACTTACTTTACTCTGTAAGACAGTCTCTAGGTCCGTCCAGGTCTCTACAAATGATCCAATTTTAATTATTTTGTGGCTGAGTAATACTCCATTCTATATATATGCCATATCTTCTTTATCTATTCCTCAGTTGATAGACATTTAGGTTGCTTCCATGTCCTGGCTATTGTAAATAATGCTGCAATAAACGTTGGGGTGCATGTTCTTTTTGAATTACAGTTTTCTCTGGGTATACGCCTAGTAGTGAGATTGCTAGGTCATATGGTAAGTTCTATTTTTAATTTTTTAAGGAACCACCATACTGTTCTCCTTAGTGGCTGTATCAGTTTACATTCCTGTTAACAGTGCCAAAGGGTTCTCTTTTCTCTACTCTCTCTTTAGCATTTATTGCTTGTGGATTGTTTAATGATGGCCATTTTGATGGGGGTGAGATGATACCACATTGTAGTTTTGATTTGCATTTCTCTAATAATTAATGATGTTGAGCATCTTATCACGTATTTGTTGGAGTTTTGATTTGCATTTCTCTAATAATTAGTGATGCTGAGCATCTTATCATGTATTTGTTGGTCATCTGTATGTCTTCTTCGGAGAAATGTCTATTTAGGTATTCTGCCTATTTTTTTGATTGGGTTGTTTGTTTTTTTGATAAACAGTGTGCTTTCTAAAGTAAGCTGGGTACTTCTAAAGTTCCTGGGCATAGTACATGCCATGCATATGTTGGTGATTCAGAATATGAAAAACAGAAATAATGTTTTATAGGCATTATTTTTTTAGTGAATCAATGGATATTCCTGGCAATGTTCATGTTTATTTTCATGATTAATAAACATGCTGAATTTCAAAATTCAGCATGTTTATTATTTTCTAAGTGCTTATAAAAATATTTGGCATAATAATGCATTCTTAGATCTACAAGCACTCAGCAACAAATATATTGGCTTAGTACGTTTTTAATATCTATCATTTTCTCATTTTTTAAAATCATTCCCCACTTCAGCTTTTCTAAAATTAGTCTTATTCTCAAGAGACACTAGAATGACATTAAAACTGCTCACTGCACTCATTCTATACCACACGCCAGTCAGCTCAGAAGAGCCAAGCTTATTGGAGTAATGGTACAGGATTTTACTTGCTGTTTACTTATCCTGGGCTTCTGGTCTTTCTGTACGTTTTCTATTGTCCGACTTAAGAATTCCAACCCACTTTAACGGTTTTCCCTTGTGGCTCAGCCCATAATGTGGGAGACCTGGGTTCGATCCCTGGGTTGGGAAGATCCCCTGGAGAAGAGAAAGGCTACCCACTCCAGTATTCTGGCCTAGACAATTCCATGGACTGTATAATGCATGGGGTCGCAAAGAGTCAGATATGACTGAGTGACTTTCACTCACTCATACCCAGTTTAATTCTTTATTTTTAAATGATCACCTCAATAACTTATAGTGAACTTCCATTATCTCACACAGACACAAGATTAAAGGATTAACTCTCTTAACAACTTTGATATATTACATACAGCACTGTTAATTATACCTGCCATGTTGTACGCTACATCCTGAGTACTTACTTATCTCAATTGGAAGTGTGTACCTTTTGAGTGCCTTCATCCAGTTCTCCCTCCACCCACCAAGCCTCTGACAACTGCAAATCTGATCTCTTTTTCTATGGGTTTGTTTGTTTTCGAAGTATTACTGACCTACAACACTATGTTAGTTCCTGTTACATAATATAGTGGTTCAGTATTTGTATACATTTCAACGTGATCACTATCCATTTTAAATAACATAGCTTAAATATGAATTGAGAAACTCTTCCCTCTCCTTTTTTCATTACTCACGAGAGCATCTTCCACAAGCAGTGAGCCTCTCCGGTTCATGTTCTTCTCATTGTTCTTTTTGTCCCCCAATATTACTTAAATAAAAGTCGGTTGTCTTACATCTTTCAACTATGTTCTTTCACAGAGAGTATTCCTATGTGATATATTAGTCTCTTGAAATAGGTCTTTTATTTTCACTGCTGTCTATATTTTATAGTGCGTTTTCCAAATCTTCCTTAGTCACCACTGAAATAATTTTCTTTAACTTTAAAATAAAAGCACAACCAACTAATACAAGGATCTTTGAGTACTATTCAGCCAGCTATTTCCATAAAGACAGAATTAGCTAGACAGTTAGGTAGATCGATGGATTTTATTTTCCCCCAGCTGTGCACTTTGGGCAACCTATGCTAGTATTTATTTATTCAGTGTCGACCTCAGAGAAGTAACTCACGCCTGTGTGCCAGTGTGGTTAGATTGTTATAATACCCTTCTAAACAAGCTTCCACCAGTGACTTGGGAATAAGGAAACTGAAAAAAAAAAAAAACCTTTTTAAACTAAATACTAATGTGAAGTAGAAAGATGCACACGTTCTAGGAAACCACAACTTGTGTTCAGTACAGATCCTTACACAAAGGAGGCATTCAGGAAATGTTTACTAAATTGAGTTGAATCACAATGGTCTCTCATTTTATAGATAATAAACACTTTCCATAATCCAGGCTATGCAAGATAGACAGTATAGTGAACAAAATAATCCACTCTTTTCCAAATCCTCAAAGTCAGAAGTAGATGAACAGCCTAAAAAAAAGAGATGGGAGCAGGAAGGTTTATGCTGTATTTGTGGACAATGATAAGGATGGGGTTTCTGAACAGTGAGTTCATGAAGAGGAAGTTATGCTGAAAGCTCTGATAAAGTTTATTTATCAATGTATTTTTAGTATATGTGATTCTACATTTTAATTTAACCAATTTGAATTCCCAATATGAAAGACATGCACAGTAGTTACTGCCAGAAATGTCATTGATTATATTCAGAGTCTATGCCCAGAGAAATAAATTGCGTTAGAAACTCTTATTTTCTTAAAGGTTCTGTAAAATACTGTAAAAGTAAGTGCAATGTTCCTTCCCATTTCAACAGAATTGCAGTTTTCTTAAAAGATGAAAGAAAACAGAAGATTAAAATCTATACCTTCTGAAGAGGATTGCTGGAAATGACTCCAAATAAAAAATACTTACACATCTATCAAACATATCCACAAGAAAAGAGTCAATCTAGCCTCTATGTGGATTTTAAAATATGATTGGTAATATGTGTGGTACAATTTATGATATTAAACAGAATAAATACAGCATATATAAACATTTCTGAAAGGTATTTAAATCATGATAGATTAAGAATAGTTTTTCCAATGGAGTATCATATTCAGCATTTGAAAATTATGAGTACTGTGGTCCAAGTAAATTAGGAGAATTTCTCTTTCTCTGTCCCTCTTCTTCCCTCCCTTTCTCTTTCTCTCTCCCTATCACCCCTAACTCAGCAATCATCTAGAAATTTAAGGTAAATTATCTATAGGTCAATATCACTAAAGCAAATCATCACACTGGGCTGATTTCTCCAGGCCATTCTCAATTCTCTTATTCATTTTGCCTTCCATGCATGAATCAATGAGTTAATTTCTAAAGTAGCCAATGAATTAACATCTTACCATTGCATTTTGTTCAAATGTTCTATTTTAAATTCTTCCTTTAAACAAAGGGCCATTCTTCTATCCTTGTGTTATTGTATGCTCCTTTTGAATAGTTTTCAGGAATAAAATAACTAATCATGAAAAAACAAAACAGTTGCTCTTAACACCCTTTGTATAACGTTACTAGATGATGGCACTGATTCATGATTAACAACCTCACATGTTGTAGCCTACACATGGTGCATTAAATGTTCCCTTGGCAACAGACATATCATATGCCCATTATCAATTTTAGACATGAAAAATTGTAGCCTTAGAATAAGGTGTTACTTTTTGTTGAGAACATTTTCATCCCACTAAAGGGACAGAAGCAATGAGAATACCTGGAAATACAGTACTGATAGAGTTTTATCGTGCAATGCTAATGATATTTAAACATATATTCATTCCAGGACATCACAGAGAAATATTTTTAGAAATGTTTCTTCAAAAACTTTAATTACCATCAATGTATAAAAATGAATCACAGAATTTCTGTCCAGATGGCACCATTAGTGGTTTTTTCAGAGAAAAAAAGTTTTAAAACATCAATGTCTGTCTTACATTTTAGAATTCCATTTGAAAAAGAAACATAATTTGTTTACAATGTATCACACTCAACCTCTAAGTTACTTCTTAGTTTGATTTGAGTCCAAAAGAGCATCATTCTTTTAAAAAAGTAAAATTATGAGCTTAATAGGCTTCCTCTGGATTTTGTCCCTGATTAAGTTGAGGATGCACCTGCTAACTTTACTTATTGCAATAGAGCTGTTAAAATAACAGATAAGGAAGCCGGCCCAGATTTTGTTTAATTTTTTTCAAGATCTAGTAATTTATTTAGATATCATTTTTGGCATCTAGGCCTCTTATAACAGTCCATACTGAACACTGAATGCAAACTGAAAACACTAAATAACCAATAAACATATGACAAATTCCTTCAAGCAGCAATAATAAACTTTAAATTTTCTGTATAAATTGCAAACTTATGCTTCGTCCCCCTCCCTTCATTCTTTTCCCATCCAAACTCAGCACTATGTTTAATTTTACTAATACATTTGTTGCCTAGGATAGGAAATCCCTAGTATATCTAACAAACTATTTCTAAAATAATAGTAATAATGTTAAAAATTGCAAATGCCTACTTTGTCACAATTGTTCTAAGCATTTTATATACAGCAACTATTTTAGTGGATAGTATGTTATTGAGAGGAAGCTAAGTTTCCTTTCCTTAGTTCACCTGACCCTGATAACACCAATGAGAGGTGGGCAATGTTTATAAATGATTTATTTTGATGACGGTGGATAAAGGTTCTGTACTAGAAACTACTCTCAACACAGAATGCTGATGGTAAATCAACCAAAAAGTACCTTCCTTTTTCTATTAGCTTTTGCCATCTTCTTTTGCAATTACAAAGTTTTGTTTTCATTTAGATTAAGTTGAGATCTTAGTCGGAAATCTTCCCCTCCCCCATATAATAACTAATACTGGACAAACGGGGTTTCTTGCTTTTGAGTCTGTCTTTTTTCTTTTTTGTTTGTATATGGTCTTTTTCTCTTCCCTTCAGAATGTTTTATTCAAAACATTCCCTAAACCTCCTTTCCTCAGCTCAAATCTTTAGTATAAAGCATAATCAAGACTACCTAAAGCACTCCATGTGACCCTTAAGAGAGGCAGTGGCTTAAGAAAAGGGTTCCCCTAAATCAGCTGCCAAGAACAAGCATGCCAGTCCCGCCCCCATTCCGTTCCCCCAGGATCACCTAGCACTCGGCCTTCAAGAGCTACATCTCCAAAACTACACAACTCTCATTCCACCCGGCAAAGCTTTCTCGGAGAACTACACAACACAGCACCCTCCCCCCGCCCTCCCCGCTCCTCGAAAACACGGAGTTCCTAAGCCGGCAGTCCCACTCCAAAGCTCGTTTCAGTCATCCTTTGGGCAGGATGCTTCATGATCTCAGGTCTCCGATGGGATCCAGTTCAGAAGGTGAAGTCAAGTGGAGGGAGGACAAACCCAGGGCAATTTCCTAACGCCCTCGCTGGTTCAGACTGCTGGCAAATTGTGCCTCCTAGCTACACCCACCGTCACTCAACAATCTCTAGCCTGCAGCCAGCGGCCGCTCTAAATTAGGGTTCCAAGTTCCAAAGCTCCCTTCGAGGTGGGAGCTTCGGGGAGCTGAAAAAGAAGGATTCTGGGCGGGGGACTGCCACAACTCCCAACCTTCTGGCTTCGCAGTCCCTCCGGAATTAAACACACCTAAGGCGTTTCAGTTTAGTGTGCGGTGAGCTAGAGGAAGGGAAGAGAAATGGGAGGAAGTAGGGTGTGGCGACTCTCGGAGGTTAAGGAAAGGGAGAGTTAAAGTCACATCTCTGCCCTAGATTGAGCCGGGTCTAGGGGCAGCGGGCCTGCCGGTCGCTTTGTCGTCAGCTTCCCCTGTCGCGGGCGCGAGCCCTGCAGGCAAACATGCCCCCCGCCCCCTAAATCGTCCCAACTGGCCAAGCGGGCCCTGCAGCCCCCAGTCCCAAGGAAGAAACTTGTACACAGGCGCGACAGCAGCTAGGATGCTGCGGTTTGCCTCTGAGGACAACTTTGAAAGCCAGAAAAATAATCATAACGAAATAAAAGGATCAATAGCATTTTGTTTTCTTCTGAGCCTTTGGAAAAAAATAAAATTTCTGTTCCTACCAGTCATTTAATATTTACAGGCGCCTGTGGCGAAAGGAGGAGGGGCGGGGACGGATTAAGGTTGGTACTGAAGATAGAGAACGCAAAGTAGGTTCCTAGGTGAGTTGCAGAGAAGGGGGCCGGCTAGGGGACCCGAGTTCCTGACGCCATTTGCGGGGCAGAGGCGCCCGCCCGCCTTACCTGTGGATGCAGTTTCCATGGCAACGGGCGGCGGCCGGGCGGGGCCCGAGCCCAGTTCTCGCGGCGCAGCTTCGGCGACCCCGGCGCCCAACCCCGGTCCCGGCTCCCCCGCCAGCGTCTCGGGCTTGGCTCCTTTCGGCGTCACCGCTTCGTCCTCCCCCTCCCCCCGGTCCCCGAGCCCACTGGGACCCGGGGCCGGCC
>NW_011494826.1:2968462-2978744 GCF_000754665.1 Bison bison bison | reverse complement strand
GCCGCTGCTGCTGCAACTCCGGCCGAGCTGCTGCCTACCGCTCTCGGCGCTTCAGCTCCTCCTCCTCCTCCCCCTCCTCTTCCTCCCGGCCCCGCGGCGGCCTCTGCCCGCGCTCCTCCTCCTACTCCTGGCGCCGCCGCCACGGCCGCCTGGCTACTCCCAAGCCTGTTATTACGCAGGTGAAAAAGGCCTGCTAGGTCTTCCTTTGCACACGTCAGCCCCCGGCCTGCTAATGGCAGGCCTCGATTTAGGAGATGTGCCAAATCCACTTGAATCTTCCTCTCAGGTGGGGAGGAATCAGAGAGGATGAGCAGGTAGAAGCAGCCCCTAGCTGAAACGTGACTGATTAGGCAAGCTGCCCACCCAACTCATAAAGTTAAACCCGGACTGGTGTCCTGGGACCCGAGTCAAAGGAAACTGGAGCCATCAAGGCCACAGTTCTGAGGGTGACCAGTATCATCTGTGGATGGGGACTGGTCTTGGCGGGGAGGGGTGGAAGTGAGGGTTGACAGATGGGAGACGAGTGAATCTGCAACGCTGGGGTTAAATGTTGCATCCTTAAACTATTTCCAAAACAGAACCAAAAATAGTGGAGTACAGGAAAGAGCTATCAGGATAGCTTCCGAAAAAAAGCTTACCAGACTTCATTACTACCAGCACTGAGGGCGAATAAGATAGCAATGAGCAGGACAAAAACAACTTATGTTTCCTTGCAGAAACCCTGAGCCAAAGCCATACAGATTATAAGCTGTCTGTGCAGTCTGCTTTCTTTGAGAAGTTGGACATTCCAGGAAGCTTGCTGCTGCTTCCCTCGCCCCCATTTTCCTTTACAGCTCTCTGATAAGATGGAAGATACCTGACAGATAAACAGAAACTCAGAGAAAGGAAGTGACTTGGCTTATAATGTATTATTCCTATATTTAGATACATCTTTTCAAACAAGACTTGTGCTTTATTGGTTCCTAAACTGTCTATGAAATGATGTGGTTGGAAAAAATAATAACGCACAGGGTGGAGGAATAAGCCCATGCACTGCTCCTTCTCTAGAAAAGGTCGGGCATGGGGCAAGCTTCCATGAGGCTTGTGGAACTGCTAAGCCACCATAGACATGCTGATTTCATATATGTCAATTTTCATGTATTCCAAGGCCAACTTCAGCACCATGCAGATACTCCTCAAAGATGCTGAAAGTTAAAAGCCTGAATTCTGCCCAACCTTGTTCTATTCAGTGACTAATTAAGAGAAAATGTGTTCACTCAATAGAGAATATACATGGCCTTCTAAGGCCAGATACCCCTGGGGATGTGATGATCACCAATATTTTACATTATTGTTATCTTCAAAACTTATGATAGACGTGTCCATTGGCTTGATTGTGGTAATAGCTTCACAGATGTGTACATATGTCAAAATTCATAAGTTCACTTACTATAAATATGTGTGATTCAGTGTTTGTCAATTTTACCTCAATAAAGCTATTTTTTAAAGTTACCCCCTTCAACAATAACAAACAAAAAAAAAATTGGTTATCCTGAACCATCAGGGTTTTCCAAATCTTTTTGTGGGGAAAAAATGAGCCTGTTTAAGAAATCTTTAAGGTGAAAAGTTATTACACTGCTGTCTTTCCATGAAGATTAATCCTTTCACATAATCAGAAGACATTTGTGAGTTTTTTTCCCCAAATCTATTGTTTAGAACATCAGAAATACCAGATGGAAATTTCTCACAATTTCATTATTGACAACATGCCAAAAATATAGAAAACTAATGATTTAATATCAAGTGGTTATCAATAAGTACTGAATATTTGAGAATTTTATGGTAAGTGAGTTACATACAGAGTTATATGGAGAATGTTATTTTGTTTCTCTGACAAACATTAATGAGTCATCACTTAAAAAAAACTGAAGAAACTATGCAAGCCTCACAACTTCCTTATAACTAAATTGATAAGGAGTTTGGGGATATGATTCCAAATCTTTTTCATATTTCATCAGATACTGATCAATACTCTAATTGAGAATGTGTGGAAGAAATAGCCAAAGTATATTCAGATTCTAATTGTTAGAGAAAATTGAAATTATCCATTTTGATTGAAAAATTTCATTTCCATTTACCATTTAATTGAAATTCTGCTTTGATAAATTGTTCTACTTTGCTCTGCTGAAAAGAGGTGTTCACAATGTTTAGTTTTAGCAATTTTCACAACTATCTTTATTCATTACATTCTACTTCTGGATGACAAATAATTATCTATTTGGGTGAGGAAATTTGCAAGTTTACACTATGATTTGAAATTACCAATGTCTATCAGTTTCATTTATTTTACATTTGCACCCCTGTGAACTAACAAAGCTTGACTCATTTGAAGATGTATGGCCATAACACATAGGCAACAATGGGATTCCAGGGCTTGCAGAGTTGCTTCAAGTTATGAGTTTTTCTAAAATGCTTTTGAGACGAAAATGGAGTTGGCACTTTTAAAGGATTCAGAGCAAGGAAAGTTGAGACAAAAGAACTGTCAGGTTTTGTCTTAAGCTATTGTTTTTCGGAAGAGAAGTTTTGTTCACTGTTTCAAAAGAAGGAATCTGGTGAAGAGCATTTAACACTAGCTTCTTAACTTAGACCAAAGCTTATATCATGGGGAAAGGAGTGTGGGGATATGCAGAAAGAGCATCACAAGTAACACTTCAACCAAATGAAGTCCTTTCCAGCCTCAAAATGAAATTTAATTGTTCTGTACCTAAGTTTCCTCAACTATAATCTGGATATTTTAATAGCACCTTCTACAAAGGGTTTCAGTTCAGTTCAGTCACTGAGTCGTGTCTGACTCTTTGCGACCCCATGAATCACAGCACGCCAGGCCTCCTTGTCCATCACCAACTCCCGGAGTTCACTCAGACTCTCGTCCATCAAGTCAGTAATGCCATCCAGCCATCTCATCCTCTGTTGTCCCCTTCTCCTCCTGCCCCCAATCCCTCCCTGCATCAGTCTTTTCCAATGAGTCAACTCTTCGCATGAGGTGGCCAAAGTACTGGAGTTTCAGCTTAAGCATCAGTCCTTCCAGTGAATATTCAGGACTGATCTCCTTTAGGATGGACTGGTTGGATCTCCTTGCAGTCCAAGGGACTCTCAAGAGGCTTCTCCAACACCACAGTTCAAAAGCATCAATTCTTTGGCGCTCAGCCTTCTTCACAGTCCAACTCTCACATCCATACATGACCACAGGAAAAACCATAGCCTTGACTAGCCGGACCTTTGTTGGCAAAGTAATGTCTCTGCTTTTGAATATGCTATCTAGGTTGGTCATAACTTTCCTTCCAAGGAGTAAGCGTCTTTTAATTTCATGGCTGCAGTCACCATCTGCAGTTGGGGGAGCAGTAAATGAGTAGACATAGGTAATGCATGTTATTAAGATATAATTGCACATGCCAAATTATTTTTAGAAAATGGCTTATAATGGTTAGAGCTCTGCCTGGGTATTTATATTTGTAAAGACCAGAGAGTCAACAGTAACCACTTGAGGCATTCAAAGCAAATTAGATAAAGAATGATATTGAATGACTATTGATCTCTTTCTACTAGTAGTTTCTATATTCTGAAAGGCAAACCTTACATGAAGATAAATATACTTCAAAGGTTCTTCTAAGTAGTTGTGTAAAACACACACATGTAGGCACGTACACATATTTCAATTTGCCTTTTTACATCAGGAATGGCAAATAGAACTTATTGATAGATTGGTAATGAATGCTTGCGGCACTGTGTTGAGAAAGAGTCTTAGATCACATTCACAGTCAGTGAAATAGAGTGTCTAGAAAAGTCAGCAATAGTTACACTCAGGCAAGTGAAGGCAGCATATGCCAAGTATTTGCCTTCTCTAATTTTAAAGCTGTTAGCACCCAAGCCAAGGCTCTACTTTGGAATCTTTTTAGGAGAGAAGAATGCAACTGTGGAAACACTCCCATTGACTTAGTAAGATAAGTATTTGGCTCAAGATGAGACTCACACTAGAGCCTCAGATTTCTGAAATCGTGATGTCTGGGGTTGCTTCAAGGCTTAATTTGTCTGTGGAGCATTCCATTCATTTGCAACATGGTTTTCACTCTTCCTCAATGTCTAAAAGCTCTTGAATTTGATAAGGAAGAGTTCTCCAATTCCTACTGCGATAAAAGAATGTTTATATTGAAACTATTTTATAGAGGCTACAGGCTGGTGCCCGAGACAGCTGTGTTTTCACCAGAAGACCACCATAGCATTCACAAATGTCACACAGCACATTGGAAACACACCAGGCTCCTGTCCATGGGGAGTGGCTGCTGTTACTTAGCTTCTGATGTTCTCCAGTAGGGGTGGGAAAAAGAGAGTTGATTACTTTTCACTGAACCCAGTTTCCTTTTTCTTATTTAATTTGCACATGTGAGTAAAAGTGCAAAGACTTTAATTTCTTTGGGCAAAAACATGAATTGGGAGATATGTAACTAGAAATCTCCATACTTTGGACTCACAAAGCGTCTTGTAAACATTCTGAGCTTGAGAAGCAAATATATACATGATAAAGGTAAATTCTGTTTGAATAGTTTCTTTGAAGTTTACAAACAGAGCTCATTTAATACACACACATACATGCTTTTAATTTACAAAATTTGATAAGATATATCTCCTAACTGATTTTTTAAGTTTAATGACCAGTGAATTTAAAGTTTTTTCATGTGCTTCTTGATAATTTGTATTTTTTAAAATAACAGATTTTTGTAGATATAATTTGCATACAGTACAATTTAAAGTATATATTTCAATGATTTTAAGTATCTTTATATGGTTATGCAATCATCACCACAATCAACTTTAAAACAGTTTCATCACTTAAAAAAAAAAAAAAATCCCTCCTACCCATTAGCAGTCACTCTCTACCCCCATCACCTCGTGTTCAGTCCTTGGCAATCACTCATCTACTTTCTGACTCCATAAGTTCGCCCATTCAGGACACTTCATATAAATGGAATAATACCCTTCTGTGACTGGCTTCTTTCCCTTAGCATAAGATTTTCAAAGTCCATCCACGTTATAACATATATCAGTACCCCATTCCTTTTTTAAAAAATTTTATTTATTTATTTTGACTGTAACGAGTCTTAGTTACTGCATGGGAACTCTTAGTGGGATGTGGGATCTAGTTCCCTGACCAGGGATCAAACCCAGGCCCCCTGCATTGAGAGCATGGTGTCTCAGCCACTACACCACCAGGGAAGTCCCCACTCCATTCCTTTTTATTGATGAATAATGCTCCACTGTATGGATATAACACAATTTGTTCATCCATCCATCTGTTGGTAGACATTTAGGTTGTTTCTACTTTTTGGTCATTATGAATAATGCTGCTATGAACATTTATGTACAAGTTTTTGTGGGTATGCTTTCTTTTATCTTGGTACATACCTAGCATTAGAATTGCTGGGTCTTATGGGAACTCTGTGTTTAATTACTTGAGGAACTGTCATAATGTTTTCCAAATGAACTGCCCCATTTAAAAATCTCATCATCAGTGTTTGAGTGCTTCAATTTCTCCACGTCCTTGCCAGCAATTGTTATCTTTTTTATTACAGCCATCCTAGTGGGTGTGAAGTAAGTAGTAGCACATTGTGGCTTTAGTTTGCATTTCCCTGATAGCTAATGGTATTCAGCATCTTCTTATGTGATTATCAGCCACTTGTATATGTTCTTTGGAGAAATGTCTATTCAGATCCTGTGCCCATTTAAGAATTGGGTTATTTTTCTTTTAATATTGAGTTGTAAACCTTATTTAAATATCTGGATAAAAGTCCTTTATTAGATATATGATTTGCAAATATTTTTCTTTCATTCTATGGATTGTCTTTTTTACTTTCTTGATGGTGTCCTTTGCAGGAAAAAACTGTTTATGAAGTTCAATTCATCTATTTTATCTTTTGTCACTTGTGATTTTGATGTCATATCTAAGAAACAATTGCCTAAACCAAGGTCAAAAACTTTACAGCTATGTTTTTTTTTCTAAGTGTTTTATAGTTCCAGGTCTTATAATCTGGTCTTTGGTCCACTTTGAGTTAATTTTTACATATCTTGTGGATAATTTGACTTTCTTATTTTGTAAATTGCCTTTTGTGCCCCATGTTTTCTTTTCCAATCAGGTATTTTTTCCCAGCTATTTTAAAATGCTCTTTGCATTGTATTTTTGTCATTCATGTTGTAGATATTTTTCATACTATATTGTTCAGGGATGATGAGAATACCAAGGTTCTGAAATATCTTCAGAGGCTCCTTCAAAATCACATGGCTAATGCAGTTGTTATTAAAGTCTAAGTCTTTTTATTCTATAACTCATGCTTTCCAGCTTAAAAGTCCTGACAATGTATAATCAATTTTTCAGTTTGTGGGGCTTCCCTGGTGGCTCATTGATAAAGAATTTGACTGCCAATACAGTATATGTGAGTTCCATCCCTGGGTTGGTAAGATCCTCTGGAGAAGGAAATGGCAACCCACTTCACTATTCTTGCCTGGGAAACCCCATGGACAGAGGAGCCTGGTGGGCTGCATTCCATGAGGTTGCAAAAGAATCGGACACAACTTAGCAACTAAACAACAACAATAATGCAGTATGTTATTAACAATAGCCTAGATCAATAAAGCTCAAGGTAAACTAGAGAGATAGTCAAGATTAGTGGTAAGAAACTACATCCAAAGTATTCAGAATTTAAAGCAAAATCACCAGCATCAGGCCCAAGGGTTGGAATGTCCTGTGCCAAAGTCAGAACCTTGGACAGCTCAGTATGAGCATTAGCCAAAAACTCATTTTCTTCTAACTTTAGACTGTAAACACTGCAACCCCAGATTAGTAGTTGACTCATACTTTATTGGATTAGTTCCAATTTAAGAGGCTCTGGCTTTACTCATGTGGCCCCAACCTCTCTTGGGGAAGAGGGTCATACCCATCTTCCAAGGGTCTGTAGTCTTGTTAGATGACATGCCTTCATCTTTGGGCCTGAAAGATATGTTAGGAAATCCCAGTCCTGGGGATTCTTTGGAGTTACCCTGGTCTGAGGAGAAAATGTTTTATTTCTTTTCTTTCTTGAAGCTCTTTATCCATAAAAAAGTTTATTCATTAAATTTAGGAACTAGTCAAGAAATTCACTCTAAGTGGGAACCTGAAATAGTACTTGCCAAGAAGCTTACATTTACATGAAAGTGCCAAGGGGATTAAGGGGAATATTGAGGCAAAAGGGTCAGAGCCAGGCTAGACTTATAATTCCATATACACCATAATATAATAGCTTGACCACTATTGTCGCAGAGCAGAAAGGACCATGCCAACTCTGTGGCTTGTATGCTTTATGAACTGTCCTATTGTTGATCATCTATCTCACTGAGCCCTCTTTTGTTACAGGTATAAGAGACTGATAAAACAAGATAAGCCCATCATAATTGGGAAAATAACCTACGTGAAGTTCCTGATGATAGTAGAAGGTTCCAGACAGATGTCCCTAGTGCGGAGATGGTTTATGATATCTATACACAGTCAGTAAAAAGAAACACTTACTTGAATATATAAGCAAAAGGGAGAACACTGGGCTCTGTGTCTTTGAAATAGGCTAACATCCTAGAATATCAGTCAAGGGGTTTAGCTCTGTTTTAAAAGCAATAGGCCAACTGTCTTATATAGAGAATCAATTACTCTGCAGAAGCATCTAGATGATACTCTGAAATAATGTAATTCTTCAACAGAATCAAGGTTTCCTGTACAACTTTACTTTGGAGACTAGAAATATCTTGCAGACAAATGTTGCTCCTACTCTAGTCTGTCATTGGTGTTGGAAATTCAACATTCTTATTTTATAAATTTGGAAGATCAGGACTGCTGTAAATGGTAGCATCCTCCCAAAAGGTAATTCAGTAATTCAGTATTCACAGTATTACTATCTTACAGTGAATTATCAGACAGCTTTACTAAGTTAAGCTTAGATTTTGATAAGAAGAGAAGAGCCAACACTTCATGCTTCCCAGGGAGAACAGCCCGCAGGACTGCAACTGCAGGCCCTTTGGAGTCAAAGGAAGATTCTTAACTTTACCAGGGCTGAATATATTTCAGCAAATTATGGACATGCTCAGCAAGCCTTGCAGACTGTGACAGTGTAGCAGAAACTATCTCTGCGATTTGAAAATGTTTATATGGTCCATCAACTTACAACTAAACCATTTGGAACACACAGCTCTGTAGATTGTCATAGAAGGGGAAAAGGGAAGAAAGAGTGTAGAATTCTCACCTGTTCCAAAATGCCTCATAATGAAAGTTTCACATATAACTTCTTATAGAATATTGGTCAGAACAGGTTATATGCCCCAAGTCTAAAGGATACTGGGAGATATAAAGAGGGGATATTTGGTGAGTCCTAATAAACTGTTCAAATATTCACATCAGAGAGACTTTGAGAACATAAAGATGAATCAATTTTTCAAGATGTTTACAATCAAATCATGGAGATAATAAGATGTGTCCAAGAAAAATCAAAATCCGAGGTAGAAGATTATAAGCATGAGGGAAAAGGCTCAGATAAAGTGATGTGGCAAATTACTGCCAAGTGCAGATATCAAGGGCTTCCCTCATAGCTCAAAAGCTTCATGGGAAGCAAGATATTTGAGCAAGGCTTTGGAAACTGTAGGATTTATACGTGGGGGACTGATGAATAGAGATCATTCTGGTCTAAGAAATAGCCAGGGAATGGAAGAGTACAATTATAGAGCACTTACAGAGATGAGTGACTAGGTACATTTTTCTAGAGTTAAATATAGGTAAAGTGAAAGTGAAAGTGAAGTCGCTCAGTCGTGTCCAACTCTTAGCGACTCCATGGACTACAGCCCACCAGGCCCTCTGTCCATGGGATTTTCCAGGCAAGAGTACTGGAGTGGGGTGCCATTGCCTTCTCCAAAATGTAGGTAAAGTGGGAATTAAAAATAGAAGAATTGGTTGGACTCAGGTTGTGAAAGACCTAGATGCCAGGTTAGTCTTTGGATTTTTTTTAAAAAAGAGTTTTAATGAGACATAAATAGATGTCATTCAGGAAAAGACAGCAGCAATTAAAATGGATTTGAGAGGAAGAAAACTAATGGTAAAGAGGCCAACTAGCAGGCTATTAAAGTTTTGATGCAGGGCACTGAGAAAGAAGAAATAATAATATAAATGCGGGGGACAAATACTAGGAATATTTCAGTCAACTGAACTTGGTACCTGACTGAATACAGGAAGAGTAAAAATTGATCCAAAGAATTTGGGGACAGATAATTCATAAACTCACAGTAAACTGTGGAAAATTCTGAAAGAGATGGGAATACCAGACCACCTGACCTGCCTCTTGAGAAATTTGTATGCAGGTCAGGAAGCAACAGTTAGAACTGGACAGGGAACAACAGACTGCTTCCAAATAGGAAAAGGAGTATGTCAAGGCTGTATACTGTCACCCTGCTTATTTAACTTATATGCAGAGTACATCATGAGAAACGCTGGGCTGGAAGAAGCACAAGCTGGAATCAAGATTGCCGGGAGAAATATCAATAACCTCAGATCTGCAGATGACACCACCCTTATGGCAGAAAGTGAAGACGAACTAAAAATCCTCTTGATGAAAGTGAAAGAGGAGAGTGAAAAAGTTGGCTTAAAACTCAACATTCAGAAAACTAAGATCATGGCATCTGGTCCCATCACTTCATGGGAAATAGATGGGGAAAGAGTGGAAACAGTGTCAGACTTTAATTTTTTGGGCTCCAAAATCGCTGCAGATGGTGATTGCAGCCATGAAATTAAAAGATGCTTACTCTTTGGAAGAAAAGTTATGACCAATCTAGATACCATATTCAAAAGCAGAGACATTACTTTGCCAACAAAGGTCCATCTAGTCAAGGCTATGGTTTTTCCTGTGGTCACATATGGATGTGAGAGTTGGACTGTGAGGAAGGCTGAACGCCGAAGAATTGATGCTTTTGAACTGTGGTGTTGGAGAAGACTCTTGAGAGTCCCTTGGACTGCAAGGAGATCCAACCAATCCATTCTGAAGGAGATCAGTCCTGGGATTTCTTTGGAAGGAATGATGCTAAAGCTGAAACTCCAATACTTTGGCCACCTCATGCGAAGAGTTAACTCATTGGAAAAGACTCTGATGCAGGAAGGGATTGGGGGCAGGAGGAGAAGGGGACGACAGAGGATGAGATGGCTGGAAGGCATCACTGACTCGATGGACGTGAGTCTGAGTGAACT
>NW_011494826.1:2945735-2968362 GCF_000754665.1 Bison bison bison | reverse complement strand
AGGGCTGGAAGGCATCACTGACTCGATGGACGTGAGTCTGAGTGAACTCCGGAAGTTGGTGATGGACAGGGAGGCCTGGCGTGCTGCAATTCATGGGGTCGCAAAGAGTTGGACATGACTGAGTGACTGAACTGAACTGAACTGAACTGAATTCATAAATGTCATTAATGGAGATTTTAAAACACAGGAAGAAAAGCTGGTTGTAGAAGAATAACTAGTTAATGTTTGGCAAAGCAGAACCTAAAGTATAGATAAGACATTTAGGTGAAGGTATCTAGCTGACTACTAGAATATGAAAAGGTTAAAAAAGAAAAGGAGGCCGAAATCAAAGTTGATGATTGAGAGTTAGGAGTCATCTAGGTAGGGGGAATAATCCAAGTTATAAGATTGGATGAATCTGCCAAGAGACGGGGGAGACAGTATATAGAGATATGAGAAGCTGGCCAAGAGCACATCCTTAAGAAATATTTATTTGAGTTCAGAGAGGAAGAAAGAAGACAGAGGGAGGCAGGACACTCAAGGGGGTAATTTCAAGTGTGGGCACTTTCAATAATGTTTAATCCCACAAAAAGCCTGATGATAATGATGACTAAATTGGTTATTGAATTTGGCCACTAGGAGGGATAGGGAAGAAAGGTGATACTTGCTTAAAGAAATAAAAGGATTAAAGGAAAGTGTGGGCTTTTAGAAAAAAGACAGGAGAAACATAGGCTAAAGGGGAGAATGCAATGGAGAGGGGAGGACTGTAGATTCAAAAAGGACAAGAAATAATTGATCAAGCCAGTGGATGAAGACAGAATCAGCACCTGGTTCTCCTTGCCCCCTATACCTATTGCCCCAAAGAAGCAATTACCCACCCCCTCTCTTTGTCTTTGCCTATGTATTAATACTAATTCATTTTATCTGGACACACAACAACATCACCTTCTGGTCTGTTCCTGCCTTCCTTGGACACTGCTGCTCTGGAGCTTGGAAAGCTCTCCTTGCAGCAGATGCCTGATACTTACCTCTGATACATTGGCCTCCCTCTTCATCCACAGCTCACACTCACTTCTAGACTTTTATCAGCTTTCATCTAGCCTAGAAAAAAATCCTGCCCAATCTAGTCTGTCCATAGGACCTCCATAGGACTAGGTACAAGCAAGCCCTTGAGGGTAAGGATTAAACTTAGAGTGTAGAAAACCTAATTCTTTTTCAGAGATAGAAAAAAGAGACTACAAGGGAGATGAAGAAAAGTTTGAGCTGGAGATGAGGGAGATTCATGTCAGACAGTTGAGCGTAAGGCAGTCATCTGCAAAGCATCAAGGTGGCAGCAGTAGGATTTCAGAAGAAAGATTGCTTATAAGCTTAATATTTATAATTTGCATTGCCTTTTCTAATTGACTGCTATTATACTGGGCTGGCAAAAAATTCATTCTGATTTTCCTGTAAGATGTTATGGAAAAAGAAGAATGTACTTTCTAGCCAACTCAATAATTTTATAGTACATTTTTCTCAGCTCTGCTAGACTCTAATTCTTCAAACGGAGAATTACAAAATTATCAAATAGTTTTCTGACTGCTCTTTATCAAAGGCATTCTAATATGCTCTCTCTTTGGAAGGCAATACTGTCAAATGAATAATCAACTTGAATTTTCATCAAAGTGTTTTAAGGTGTTCTGTTTCTAAAAGTTCTTCAATAACTCCAGTGGAGTTAAATGTTAAATGTCCACAATAGTTATTCCATTCAGTATACATCTATCCAAAACAAACAGATGAGCAAACAAAGAAAACCACCTGAGACTGACTTTCCAGACTGGATTGGTTAGGGATTCTGAAGTCAGGCAGAATTTGATTATCTATTGCATAACTAACCAACAGTATAGTATAGCAAGAAAGAGCAGAAGGGCATTGTGGTATCAGACTTCCGGGGTCCAAATTATGACTCTCTGAGCTATTCAACTGAGGGAAATAACTCCCCCCAAGCCTCAGTTTCTGTTATCTGTGATACTAATACAAGTGCAATCATCATGTAGACACATAAGACTATGGTGAAGGTTGCATGAGGTGGGTCATACATGTAGGGTTAAGAGCATGAGCTCTGTGTCATGCTGCTTGGATACCAGCTCTGTCATGGGCTAATTCTGAGACCTTAGGTAAGCTACTCTCCATGCCTCAGGTTCCTCATCTGGAAAATCGGAAAGATAGTATGTCTTCCACAGTACTGTTGTAAAGGCATGATAATATAAAGGACTTAAAGAATTCTCTGGTGCCCCAGTGGATAAGAATCTGCCTGCCAATGCAGGGGACATGGGTTCAATCCCAGGTCTGGGAAGATTCCACATGCCACGGGGCAACAAAGCCCATGCTCTAGAGCCTATGAGCTGCACCTACTGAGCCCAAGTGAAGCCCACGGAAGCCCAACCGCCTAGAGCCTGTGCTCTGCAGCAAGAGAAGCCACTGCAATGAGAAGCCCACCCACTGCAAGGAAGAGGAGCCCCTGCTCGCTGCAACTAGAGGAAAGCCCTCACAAAGCAACAAAGACCCAGAGTGGCCATAAATAAATAAAATCCTTAAGAAATACAAAGGGCTTAGCATAGTGCCTAATGCGTAATGACTTTTAAAATAAATACTATTGTTTTATATTCAGCACAATGCCTGATATTGTATTGTCAGCACTCAGTAAATTGTTCTAAATTATTCTAAAGGGAAAGCTTTTAGTGTCTCTTTAAGACTACTTTGCCTGCGTGCTAAGTCACTTCAGTCATGTCCGACTCTGTGCGACCCTGTGGACTGTAGCCTGTCAGGCTCCTCTGTCCATGGCATTCTCCAGGCAAGAATACTGGAGTGGGTTGCCATGCCCTTCTGCAGGGGCTCTTCCCAACCAAGCGATAGAACCTGCATCTCTTATGTCTAACCTGCATTAGAAGGCAGGTTCTTTACCACTTTCACTTTTCACTTTCTTTTCCACTAGTGCCACCTGTGAAACCCCAAGACTACTTTGATTCCTTTATAAATAGTGGTTTACCTAAAGCCTAGTTGACAATACACACATTCCAGCTACCACTAATGGGATACATTTTCACACAGTTGTAGAAAGTTGAGCTGCTGAAAACTACCCAGAAATGAAGGATATTTAACACTGCTCTTGAGAAGGACATATACATAGCACAAACAGAGCAAGATTTTAAGTAGGTGCTCTGACATGAAGAAAAAAGTGAAATAATTGCAAACTGAAGAAACACCATAAAAAGCAATGGATGCAGAGCCAGAGGCAATGATGCCCCTGCTTGGTTACAAAATGCTAAGAAACAGTAGTGGTGGGTAGACCAGCTGGACCCACTGCCAGGAGTTCTCCTAGGAAAGTACATTGTAAAGACTGATACATTTGACTAAAAGTTATTTTGGTCCTACAAAAATGAACTTATTCCTATATATTGTGTTACTCATTTCAACTAGCTCACTCGGTCTGGATTGGAATAAAGCCACTCTAGACAATGCGTTTAAGGAATGTCTGAATAGTTAGTCCTTTTGGGCTATGTAATAGGATATAGTTGTGATTCTGTCCAGATTACTGTGCCTACTGACTAAAGCTGATTCAGTGCCCCTTAAATACCAGCTCAGGTGTGACTATAATTTTTCTCAAACTTGGTGGCCTTCTCAGGCACTATCTTAAACTGATACACTTAGGCTAAACTGACTCTAGCTTTTTACTTCCTCTTTGAATTGGGCAGACAAATCTCTATGCCATGTACAAGCCCCCACTGGAGAAAAGTGGGGCATGGCAACCCACTCCAGTATTCTTGCCTGGAGAATCCCCATGGACAGAGGAGCCTAGCAGGCTATAGTCCATGGGGTAGCAAAGATTTGGACATGACTGAGTGACTAAGCACATGGAGCACTGGAGAAAGGGAATGGAAAAATCCAGCTCTGATGCAATGAGCCACCTAACAAAGGATGAATTTCTTCAGGGAGCAATCCTAGAACCTGCCTTGAGCATTCTACAGTTCAACAACTTCTACCAACCTAAGAAGCTTTGGGAACTATACACTTTGACTGATAACTAAGGACCACATCTACTTCTACCCAATGTTTCCCCATACTTAAAGCATTCCATGGAGTTCCATGCCCGCTGTGTTCTATGAGAATGACATTCCCAGGAACCGAACACTGCAGCAGACTTCAACACCCCCACTGGAATTGAAACCACAAGAGCCCACCTTGAGAACTATCTACTCATGATAAGTACTCTGTTTCTCTAAAAGACTATAAACCTGAGTGTAATATATATCCCATTTTTTCCCTTTAGGTCTCATAATTTGTGGTCTGCCTCATAGCTGGCATTTTGCTCCCTTAACAAGGTCTGTGGTTTTTCTGGACTCTGTCCAAAAGCCAGCAGCCAAGGAAAATGTTCCTGAGATATGCAGGAAGTATCAGAAGTTCCAGTACACTTAGAGTACCATGGAAGCTACCATCCTGGTTCTGGGAGCCCCACTTCTTATGGGAGTGTTCATCTCTCTGAGAATACAAATTCAGGTATTCTGAGACTTCCTCCCAACCAGTCTGTGGCAGTGCTCCAATTGAGGAACATCACTCTTTAATGCTGAATTGAAGTGTAATCATATTCTGGATGATTTTTTTTTCACAACTCCAGGGAGTTCTGGCCCATTCTCTCATATGACATGAAATTGCTGCTGGCAACACTGGCTCTTTGATGAGCTATATCAGCCCAAATATGAGATATAAAGGTCAGTTCTCTGGAATCATCTTCCCTTAAAACATTCCGTGGCAGGGGGCAGGCCACCAAGCTCCAACAGTCAGTAGTACTTCTGGGGTTTGCGGAATATTACAGGAGAGACGTGGGAGGGATATATAAATATACTTCCTGCCATATTTCTTCATCCTGACTTCCAAGCTTACTGAACTGCTTAAGAAAAATAAGCCAAGCATCATTAAAGGCCCAAAAGACATTTACAAACCAGAAAGATGGTCCACCTTGCATCTATTCTAGTATACCCAGAATATCAAGGTCCTTCCCCTGACCTCAAGCATATTGTTCTGAATAAACTATGGAGGAATAATTCTCAAAGTATGTTCTAGATACCAGCTATATCAGAATCACTTGACATTATTGTTTAATAGGCTTACTCCTGGGCCCTACCCCAGACCTACTGAGTTAGATTCACTGAAAATAGGCTCAGGAATACGCAATTTAAATAAGCAGCTCAAATTATTCTTATATTATATTCTTATATTATAAAACTCGAAAATTATAGCTATAGAATCATCTTTCCTAACTCAGCCCTGACTCAGCATTTTCACAAATTTATTCCACAAATTTACCACTCCCATCCTTTGCCCTTCCAACCACCCAAAGTTACATGATATGGGATAGGAAGCCCTTAACAACCAAAGGACAGAAATCCTGAAAGTATTATTTGGAAGAGGGCCATGTTTCCAATAAGGATAAAACCAGGTTATTCCAACCAAGAACATCCAGTTGTCCAAAAATTAAGACAAAGATCCATTCACAGGTTCTAAGTCTCTCCTGGTGCAGAAGAGAGAATTTGTAAGTTCAGGCTCACTGGTTGAGGTGACAATCAGGGATCAGGATTCATTTTTATCTCTTAGACAGAAATTCTCCCTGTAGTGGGTGAAATGACCATTGGCAGAACATAATATCCATCCTGCTGGACTATCCAGTTCAGCCAGGAGCAATAGAACCTTCTTTGCTGATAGCTCTGAGGAGAATGCCCTGGAGAAGACTTCCATTGCCTAGACTTGGGGTGATAAGTGAGATCCTTTAGGATGAAAGTGAAAGTGAAAGTTGCTCAGTCATGTCTGACTCCTTGCGACCCCAAGGACTATATAGTCCATGGAACTCTCCAAGCCAGAATACTGAAGTGGGTAGCCTTTCCCTTCTCCAGGGGATCTTCCCAACCCAGGGATCAAACCCAGGTCCGCCGCATGGCAGGCAGATTCTTTACCAGCTGAGCCACCAGGGAAGCCCTTTAGAATGAGGGTTGGTTATACTGCAGGGCAGCACGACCAGCTTGTCCCAGTTTGCCTGGAATCCTTCCAGTTTTAAAGCTGAGGGTCTGTGCTCGAGGGAAGCCCCTCAGTTTCAGGCAAACCTGGAAGACTGATCACCCTAGATGGAATCAGCCTTTTTTCTATATGGAATGAGCTCTCCACATGAAAGAGCACTTCTGTTATAAAATGAAGGGGGAAGAGAGGCTTCACCCAGGCCAGGTCCACCTGGTACCTGTTTCAAAGCATGATGAAAGCCCCCATCTGCCCCTCTTCTCTATGGCAACATTGGGGCACGTTGTCCTTCAGATCAAACTTGGGCTGTGTGACTTGCCCAGGCCATCACCTGAAAGGGTTTCATCCCTCACTAATCTCTATCAGGACCTGACATTTATCTCTCAAGATTATTTGCACCCTCTCTAGATCCTTACTTGTTCATAGTTCCAGGCCTTGACCTGACTCTTCTCTCTGATGATGTGGCAGCTTACTCTGTTGCTCTCTTCCCTAGATTCACCCTACTTTCTGGCTTCTTTGTAACTGATTTGCATACTTCTCTTATGTGATTGTTGCATCTTGCTTGCATTTGGTTTGATGTTCTTTCAAGAGGGTCTTTGCAGTTCATCTCAGCTAAGGTTTACCAAAGCCTCCCAACTCATGAAGTTTACCACTGCCCCCACCTGTTATCACATGGAATTCAACATGGTTGTCCATCAAAATCAGTCCCAAACTGTGAGATAGGAGTTTAATCCTTATAGTCATAGCTGTAAGCTCTCTGACTTCACACACATACCCTCTAATTCTTAGAATTCTGCAGTGCAGGCACTATTATTTCCATTTCACAAATGAGGACCCTAAGGCTTTAGAGACCTAGAGGAGTGAAGTAACTGGCCCAAACTCACAAAGTCAATTCTGAAGTTAGAATTCAAAATCTTAAGCTGACTCCATTAGGCAATATGACGGTGGTAACTGGTTGAAATATCACAAACTGGTTGCAATATGACAAACGGCAACTTCTGAAGACTATTTTTTAAAGTTCTGCTCAATGTGTATATCTATCCTTTTATTATTGGCACTCAACAATGTTAAACACTTATGTGGAATTTTTCAGAATTTAACTCTCAAAAAAAAACCACACTCCCTTATAACATCTTATAGTAGTAACTATTCGGCTGATGCAATTTTAGTTTTGCAAACTCAGGAGAAAAGGAAACAGTATGAAAGAAATGCCTTCTAAAATCCCCAGAAACCTGATTTATTATCATTTTAAAAGGAGAAAATGGGCTTCCCTGGTGGCTCAGCTGGTAAAGAATCTGCCTGCAATGCGGGAGACCTGGGTTCGATCCTTGGGTTGGGAAGATCCCCTGGAGAAGGGAACGGCTATCCACTCCAGTATTTTGGCCTGGAGAATTTAATGAACTGTATAGTCTATGGCGTCAAAAAGAGTCGGACATGACTGAGCAACTTTCACTCACTCACGCAAAGGAGAGAGAGAATGGAGTAGCGAAGAAATTATCTCATCCATGTTCTAAGACTGGTGTCTAGAGCCTACCCCTTACCTCTCCTCATAACAACTGGTAAACAAATGAACACTATAATCTAACAAATAATATAAAAATAAAGAAAAACTCATTTCTAACTCTGCAACTTAAATAGCAAAGAAATTATTTTAAAATGTATTTTGAGATTGTTTCCCAATAACTAATGGAGTAGCATCTAGGTTTAGAATTGTACATTTATTTACTTTCAACCATGGATATTATACCTTTTCTATTCATGGGCCAAATATTGTTCTAAACCAGTGGTTCTCAATGTGTAGCCAATAATGCTTGGGGTTTGTGAGGTCAAAACTGAACTGATAACAATATTAAGTTGTTTCACTCTCATTCTCTTGTGGAGAATGAGAAGCTACATGATCTGAGATTCTGTAACAGACTAACTGCAAAAGCAGATACGAGAATCCAAATATCCTCCCTTATGTCAGACACTGAATAATTTTTAAAAAATGTAAAACAATGCTTTGTTTCTCACTAAAGCTTTTTTTCAGAAAATACCATCATATTTCATAAATGTATGTTTATGTTACCATGGTGTTTTTAAAATAAATAAACGTGTTTTAAATTTCTGAGTTGTAATTTTGAATTAAATGGTAAATATTAACTGATATAACGCACATAAACAAAAGTTCTTCGGAAAGTGTGTTAGTCACACAGTTGTGTCCAACTCCGTGGACTGTAGCCCATCAGTCTCCTCTGTTCATGGGATTTCCCAGGCAAGAATACTGGAATGGGTTGCCATTTCCTTCTCCAGGGGATCTTCCCGACCCAGGGATCAAACCCAGGTTTCCTGCACTGCAGGCAGATTCTTTACCATCTGAGCCGCTAGGGAAGTCCAAAGTTCTTTGGGGTCCTCAGTAATTTCTAACAGTATAAACAAGACAAAAATGTTTGAATATAGCTGTTCTAATTAGGATATTTTTGTGGTAAAGTTCTAAATTAAAATCTCTCTCTAATAAACATGCTTTGATATTCTAGAAAACAGGGAAATTCTACAAATTAATCCAGTGTATTATTATTACAAAAAAAAAAAAGAAACACGAGAAACTTGTGATTTGAAATAACTGTCAGTTACTCATCAACAGTGCCCATCAATGTCCGGCCTAGCTCTCGTTTGAGCCTCTGTTTTTATGGCTCTGGGGCTTCCCTAGTGGCTCAGCATTAAGAATCTGCCAGCAATATAAAAGACATAAGAGGCATGGGTTCAATCCCTGGGTCAGGAAGATTCCCCTGGAGGAAGGTATGGCAACATATTCCAGTATTCTGTCCTGGAGAATTCCATGGATGGAGGAACCTGGTGGGCTACAGTCCAAAGGGTCACAAAAAGTAGGACACAACTGAAGTGACTTTGGCCCACATGACCACATTTATGGCTCTAATAACATTCACAATGATTATCAACTCATTTAAATTGAAATAGGAAATAAAACCTAAGGGAAGAAAATTAGTAACAAAATCTGAGAATATTTTTTAAAGCCTTAAAAAAAATAAGCTTTTTTTCTTTAAATGGAATATCCATTAGGAAAATTCTTTATGGCAACTGAAAAAATTGAGGTATTCAAAACAAGATTTGGCAGATAAATTCAATAATCACTTCAGCTGAATATGGAAGAAGCAAAAGTGAAAAACTAAAGCTTTTGGAAGGACTGATGCTGAAGCTAAAGCTCCAGTACTTTGGCCACCTGATGCGAAGAGCGGAATCATTGGAAAAGACTCTGATGCTAGAAAACACTGAAGGCAGGAGGAGAAGGGGGAAACAGGATGAGATGGTTGGATGGCATCATTGACTCAATGGACATGAGTTTGAGCAAATGCTGGGAGATAGTGAAGGACAGGGAACCCTGGCGTGCTGTGTCACAAAGAGTCGGACACAACTGAGTGACTGAACAAGGGGAAGGGGCAATGCATACAACTGAAGACATCATCTGCAATCATTTCGTTTATCCTCTCTTCCCCATTTGCTGACCTACAGCTTCATAAGGGGCTTAAATCTTTTCTCATGTGTTTTCCCATTGAATCTGATCAAGTGGCTGCTGAAATAGTTCTAAATGAGAATTGCAACCATGATTACACTTGCTAAAAAGTTTGATGTGGGAAAAGCAACTATGATTCCTTTAAAGTCATCATTTTTATTCAGATATCATTTTAACTAAACCAATTTGGTTAGTAAAAGAATATTGGCAGCATTTCAGGAATTATTTCCTGGGGCCACTGTAATAAGAAGGAGTCTTAACTGTTCTTCATTTCACAACACACATGTTGAATAACCACTGTGTGGCAAGTGTGCTCCTGAGACCTGAAGGCAGGAGAAGACTGAGAGAGACCCTGTCCCCTTACAGCCACCCAGTCTAGTGGGCAAAACTACAGTAGGACTCCAACTGACATGGTGTTTCCTTCCCATTTATTTGATTGCTTGACATTTTATTTCCCCTGGCTGGTACCTCTCTCCTTCCCTTTCTTGAGTGAGTGAGTGAGTGAAGTCGCTCAGTGGTGTCCAACTCTTTGCGACCCCGTGGACTGTAGCCTACTAGGCTCCTCCCTCCATGGGATTCTCCAGGCAAGAGTACTGGAGTGGGTTGCCATTTCCTTCTCCAGGGGATCTTTCCGACACAGGGATCGAAGCCAGGTCTCCCACATTCCAGGCAGACACTTTAACCTCTGAGCTACCAGGGAAGCCCTTTCTTAGACAAACCTAAACTGTCTACTAATGCATTCATTTATTAAATTAAAGTAAATTCATTTTGAGATTTTTGCTGTAACTGTTTAGATTATTGAAGTCACTCCAAGGTGCCATAAAACCTCAGCTGGAAACCCATTTACTTATCATCAGGCTTCAAGTCTCCACACAATTTAAAGAATTTTCTAGAAACAGTGATGCTTTTTGTTGGATCAGAAGTTAAGACTATGATTGTGGGAGGGAGGATGAGAAAATTTTTATTTCAACTGTTAGAAAGTATCTTGAGAAAGTAGGCAAACTGTTTTTTGAAGAAAAGCAGGAAGAGTATGGCTTTGAGTTTTTTGTATTTCTGTAATCTCGATCCTTGGATATTTGCCTTAGATTTCATAGCCTTAGAGCAGCAGTAGCATTTTAGTTAAAAATATCAAACATCTGCTTATTCAAATACTCTACTAAAGTTGTGTCTGGCAAACACAAAAACAATAAAACATAGGTCCTTTCCTTCTGGATATTTATAGGTATTTAGGAAGACAAAATGATTAAATGGCAAAAAAGTAAACTTGCCAAAAAAGGAGAAATAGAGTCCTCCCTCCATTTAGCCCATTTTAAATCTAGAAATTAGTCCACATTTAGAGAAATTTTGGATTTAATACATTTCTTGAACACACAACAACTCAAATAACTAGGCATTTAAATATGTGCACATAAGAATACAAGATTGGGAAGCTGGAATAAGAAAAGTCACATCAAGTGATCTGGTTATAAACCTAGATCGAGGGGACCTTTCTACTGTGGCAGAAGCCTCTCTGAGTGTTACACAACCATAGTTCCAGCTCTCCATACTGTTATAATTCTAGGGTCACATAACCCATTTGTATCTCTATCTTCTGAAACATTAAACGTCAGTAGATTTGCCAGTAAATTAACAAATTTACTGGTTAATTCTATCAAAGTAGATATAACCCTGGGCTTCCCAGCTGGCACTAGTGGTAAAGAACCCACCTGCCAATGCAGGAGACACAAGAGACACAGGTTCGATCCCTGGATCAGGAAGATCCCCTGGAGAAGGGCATGGCAACCCACTCCAGTATTCTGGCCCAGAGAATCCTATGGACCTCCAGGGAAGCCTGGTGGGCTCCAGTGCATAGGGTCACAAAGAGTTGGAGATGACTGAAGCGACCTCGCATGCAGATATAACCCTAAAGATGTCTTATTCCACTTTCAAACAGTGATGAGTATATTTAAGATAATCTCCTCAAAAACCTATTGAGCTTTCAAAGACCCTCTTGAAATAAAGACTATTCGTTTCCTCCTTATTATCCATTTCCTTTTCTTCTATAGTAGTAAGAATCTACTAAGTGGTGATCATTTTCAATGTATACAGTAGATTCTTACTAAGAATTTTCAATTTTCTAAGGTCAATCCATGTTCCAGACTCAGGTATCAAACCTGTGTCTCCTGCATTGGCAGGTAGATTCTTTACTGCTGAGCCAACAGGGAAGTATATAATATACATGTATATACATATATATATAATTGAGCCATGAAAAAGAATAAAGTCTTGCCATCTGCGACAACAAGGATTGAACCTTCAGGCATCATGCTAAGCAAAGATATAGAGAACAGATTGGTGGTTGCCAGAGGTGGAGGATGGGGGGAGGTGCAGTGAAAGGGTAAATGGAGTCTAAAGTACAAACTTCTAGTTATGAAATAAATAAGTAATGAGGAAGTAATGCATCACATGGCAACTGTAGTTAATAATGCTGCATTGCATATTTAAAAGTGGCTACGAGGGTAAATCTTAAAAGCTTTCATCAAAAGAAAAATATTCTGTAACTGAGTATGATGATGGATATTAACTAGACTTCCTGCAGTGATCATTTCATAATACATACAAATATCAGATCATTACATTGTACATCTGAAACTAATAAAATGTTGTATGTTTATTATTCTTCAATTTTAAAAAAGATTTTTCTGATGATAATAAATGTGATTTAGTAAATATTGTAAAAACATTCATTTTACCTATTTCTTTTTACTTTTTTGCTATGGCTAGTAGAACATTTAAAATTAAATATATGCATATGAGACTAAGAGATACAAAGAATTGCATACAAAATAGATAAGCAACAAGAATATATTGTATAACACATGGAAACAGAGTCATTATTTTGTAATAACTTTAAATGGAGTATAATCTATAAAAATGTTGAATCACTATGTTGTACAACTGAAACTAATATAATATTGTAAATCAACTTTATTTTAATAATAAAATAAATAAATACTTTAAAAATAAAATTACATATATGACCCACATTTTATTTCTAATAAACAGAATTGATCTATAATAAAATATAAGCTTTTAAACATAGGGTTCAGTAGCTATATTCACTGAAGATTAAAAAAAAGGCAAAAAAATGTAGAGTTTATAGCATTTTAGATTTAGGCCAGGTTTGGGGGTAAACAGGGTTCTGGAAGATTGCTAGCATATCTTTTAAATAAAAAGTATCTAGGATGATTTTTCTTTTTACTATTTTTTTTTTTAGCCATGCCACACAGCATGCAGGATTGGCATCAGTATGTGGGATCTTAGTTCCCTGACCAGGGATCAAACCTGTGCCTCCTGCAGTGGAAGTACAGAGGCTTAACCACTAGACTGCCTGGGAAGTCCCTGGGATGGTTTTAATGTGACTCTGTTTTAAGATAAAAGGTGAACTAAACGGCCAAGTTCTCATAAGCACAAAAATTTTAACAACTCTGATACAAAACCCAGTATCTTAGGTAAAATTCCTCAACATATGTATAAATGTTGTTGTTTAGTCACCAAACTGTGTCTGACTCTTTTGCAACCCCACGGACTATAGCCTGCCAGGCTCCTCTGTCCATGGGACTTAAGAATACTGGAGTGAGTTGCCATTTCTTTCTTCAGATCTTCCCGACCCAGGGATCAAACCCTTGCCTCTTGCATTGACAGGCAGATTCTTTGTCGCTGAGCCACCAGGAGGCTTACACAAATGAAAACACATGTGAGACATTAACATTATATATTTATTAGCTTTTACTGCATATTACTAGTGTTTTCAAGGACATGAATGGCTTATTTTTGAGGTCCTAGATCTGAGTGGAGGGTCATTTAAAGTTAATTATAATGTAGTGCTCAGCTTGGTGTTTATCTTATATTTCTATGATTGAAATTCTGCTTCTACCAGGTGTTGTGTTTGCAGGTTGGCTTATATAATCATCATTCTGGTGTAGTCTGCAAAGTGGTGCTAGCCACAACCAGTAATTGTCTCAGAGTTCTCTATATTTAATAGCAGTGCTACATCTCTTTGCAAGACCTTTTGTCTGCACGAACGTGCACATTAGTCATGGTTTGTAAAGCAAATCAAGAGTTTCTATATAGCCTGGCTCTAATTTCTATAGATACTGTCATCTTTGTGTACACGTGGCTAAGAGGTAGGCCTGTAGAAACATTACAGTGCACTTTCACCTTCCCAAAATAATAATAAGAAAAAAGATCTCCTTATTCTGACTAATGGAATACTCTGGTTTTTTTTTTTATCAGTGTTAGTATTCATTTTAAATTTCAAATATTTGGATTAGACAAAAGCACTCAAGAAAATTAGAGATAACAAGGGAACATTTCATGCAAAGATGGGCTCAATAAAGGATAGAAATGGTAGGGACCTAACAGAAGCAGAAGATATTAAGAAGAGGTGGCAAGAATACACAGAAGAATTGTACAAAAAAGATCTTCACAACCCAATAATCACAAAGGTGTGATCACTCACACTCCCCTAGAGCTGGATATCTTGGAATGTGAGGTCAAGTGAGCCTTAGGAAGCATCACTATGAACAAAGCTAGTGGAGGTGATGGAACTCCAGTTGAGCTATTTCAAATCCTAAAAGATGAGGCTGTGAAAGTGCTGCACTCAATATGTCAGTAAATTTGGAAAACTCCGCAGTGGCCACAGGACTGGAAAAGGTCACTTTTCATTCCAATCCCAAAGAAAGGCAATGCCAAAGAATGCTCAAACTACCACACAGTTGCACTCATCTCACACGCTAGGAAAGTAATCCTCAAAGTCCTCAAGCCAGGCTTCAGCAATACGTGAACCATGAACTTCCAGATGTTCAAGCTGGTTTTAGAAGAGGCAGAGGAACCAGAGATCAAATTGTCAACATCCGCTGGATCATCAAAAAAGCAAGAGAGTTCCAGAAAAACCTCTATTTCTGCTTTATTGACTATGCCAAAGCCTTTGACTATGTGGATCACAATAAACTGTGGAAAATTCTGAAAGAGATGGGCATACCAGACCACCCGACCTGTCTCTTGAGAAACCTATATGCAGGTCAGGAAGCAACAGTTAGAACTGGACAGGGAACAACAGACTGGTTCCAAATAGGAAAAGGAGTACGTCAAGGCTGTATATTGTCACCCTGCTTATTTAACTTACATACAGAGTACATCATGAGAAACGCTGGACTGGAAGAAACACAAGCTGGAATCAAGATTGCTGGGAGAAATATCAGTAACCTCAGATATGCAGATGACACCACCCTTATGGCAGAAAGTGAAGAAGAACTAAAGAGCCTCTTGATGAAAGTGAAAGAGGAGGGTGAAAAAGTGGCTCAACATTCAGAAAACTAAGATCATGGCATCTGGTCCCATCACTTCATGGGAAATAGATGGGGAAACAGTGGAAACAGTGTCAGACTTTATTTTTCTGGGCTCCAAAATCACTGCAGATGGTGATTGCAGCCATGAAATTAAAAGACGCTTACTCTTTGGAAGGAAAGTTATGACCAACCTAGACAGCATATTCAAAAGCAGAGACATTACTTTGTCAACAAAGGTCCGTCTAGTCAAGGCTATGGTTTTTCCAGTGGTCATGTATGGATATGAGAGTTGGACTATAAAGAAAGCTGAGTGCAGAAGAATTGATGCTTTTGAACTGTGGTGTTGGAGAAGACTCTTGAGAGTCCCTTGGACTGCAAGGAGATCCAACCAGTCCATCCTAATGGAAATCAGTCCTGGGTGTTCATTGAAAGGACTGATGTTGAAGCTGAAACTCCAGACTTTGGCCACCTGATGTGAAGAGCTGACTCATTGGGAAAGACCTTGATGCTAGGAAAGATTGAGGGCAGGAGGATAAGGGGACAGTGGAGGATGAGATGGTTGGATGGTATCATGGACACATGGGTTTGGGTAAACTCTGGGAGTTGGTGATGGATAGGGAGGCCTGGTGTGCTGCGGTTCATGGTGTCGCAAAGAGTCAGACATGACTGAACTGAATTGAACACTTAACCCAAACCATAGAATCATGCTTTAAAAAGGAAATAAATAATATGTCTTTTTTTCTTCCCAAGCTTGGAACCAACTGGGAAATAGGCATGAGATAATTGGAGATTAAAATATCAGCTTTAATACTGGAAAGTCACTAGGAGAATGGTTGTCTATCTGTATATCCCCTATTCCCAACAGATTTTGCTAGATCCCACTCAAGGGAAAATTTGAGTCTATTCAGGTGATTCACTTAGGCAAATTTGCTGCCTCCCTCTAGTCTGGGGCACAAATGGGTGAAATCCAGAGCAAATCTCCTGTGGGAGACTGGGAGTGGGGTAGGGGGGTGGATTCTCACATTTGTTCTCTTAACTTCTCAAATAGTTTATTGTAAAATACTATAGATGGAAAAGAAATGAGGATAAATCTATACAAAGTCAAAGGAGACCTGGTTTAGGGTATCTGGGCTAATGTTTATCTACATGTTGTGATATAAAGGTTATGAGGACAGCCACTCTCTCTTCAGTGCATATCTGTTTTCACCTTCCCAGCATTCAACATTCTGGTAGGAACACCTCAATTTTCCTTCAAAATATCAACACTCTTCCTATAGCATACCTGAGATTCTGAAGGACCTGACCCCACCTCTCAGCCCAGGCCAATCAGAGCACTGTAGTTGAGCAGGGACCCAAGTTAGATCAATCAGCTTGAATATCAGAACTTGTGTTGAAAGAGGTAGGAAAAAGGCACCATCCTTCCATTAGGGTGCTTAAGCTGGCAGATGGTGCTATGTGGAGATGCTCCTTTCCAAAAATGAAGCTGATTAAAATAGATTAGATTGATGGAGAAATTGAGTCCACATATTTTCATTTGAATGAATCCTGGATGTGTAGCTTTGCCTAAACCTATTCCTACCCCTGGACATTTGACCTGTTGCTTGTGAAGGTCAACAATTTTTTTTAGTTTTCTTAAAGGTTTGAATTAGGTTTTCTTCATTTAACATGAAAAGATTCCAGGTTAATAAACTCTCTTGTCAAAATATATTTTTTTTTCAGAAACCTAAAATTGTGCCACAAGAGGAATTTTTTCCTGGGAGAAGTGTTATCCTATCAATTCTTAGTATTATATTAACTATCATTTTAGTGTTAAGTTTTTTACCAGTTTTGAGGAGGAATAAAGGGGAACGATGGACATTTTTATGAAGGATTCTTGTATTTTTTTCTTTCTAAGGAAAATGAAGAGATAAGAAGCTAGTTTCTTCATCATCAAATCAGCTTCTGCTTAGATCTTGGTAATTAGCCAAGGGATCTCAACATGGTGCTTCCCTAGTGGCTCAATGGTAAAAATTTGCCTGCCAATGCAGGAGACATGGGTTCAATCACTAGGTTGGGGAGATCCCTAGGAGAAGGAAATGGCAATCCACTCCAGAATTCTTGTCTGGGAAATTCCATGGACAGAGGAGCCTGGTGGGCTACAGTCCATGGGGTCTCAAAAGGGTCGGACCTGACTTAGCGACTAAAACAACAACATATCACATGACTGATTACTAACAGCATCTGGAAAACTTTTTAAAACATAAATTTGTAAATCTCAGTCTAAATCTACTGAATGGTATTCTCTGGGATAAGTCCTTAGAATCTTAAAAACATTCCGTGAGAGATTGTAATAAACAGGTTTGCAAACAATCAAAAGTTTGCAGTCTATTTTGGTTTCAACTGAGGTGGTAGTTCTTTACTCTGCTGGTATACATTCACTTATTTATTCATTCAGGCATTATTTCTACTTTGTTAAACCTGTCCAGAGGAAAGCAAGGATAAATGAGACGTAGCCCTGATTCATAAAGATCACAGTCTGGTTGAAGAGATTCACTGTAAATAAATGTGCTACATCTGTAACGGAAGCATAACCAAGATCTGGGTGAAAGCTGGGGAAGAAAGAACAGCTTACTTTCCTGGGGTATTGAGCAAAGGTGCTGAAATAGATCTGTAGGATAGGCAAGCAGAAAGGGGGAAAAAGCATTTGAGGCCTAGGAACTAGTGGATACAAAAGGTTAATGTGGTGCAAGGCCATGCAGCATTCTGGAAATGGTAAGTTTGATACAGATGGAAAAATTGCTTCCAAATATGGTTTGGGGATGAGGAAGCAAGAGATAATTCGAGCTTGTATTATATGAAGTGCTAAAAATTTGGGGTTTTCTTGTGTGGCCCCACTGGTTTACATAATCCATAGATCCTACCACTTTTATCCCTTTACCTTCTTCATGAAGTCACTTTCTTCCACACTCAGCTTCAATTCCAAGATTAATCACTATCAACCTTCCTGTGAATACACTCTCAAGGTATCTGCCCACTTTCCTTTAGCCAAATTCAACTCTTAACTTCTGTGCTAGCACACACACAGCTGACCGTGGATGGAGAAAAATCACAACCACACTGACAAGTCACTTACATTCCTGATCATTAAACTCATGAAAACTAATGCTCTTAGGCAATCATATGCCATTGTCCTAGTCCACTCACTCACCTGGATCGTTACATCACACTTTTTCCTCTTTCATCAAACCTCAACACCTTTCCAAGTTCTTACTCTCAGGTGACCTTCTTTCTCTTCGCTGAGAAAACTGAAACCGTGAGAAGAGGGCTTCTACACACGTCCACTACCATCTGAAAATACCTACCTGCTGCTGTACCAATTCACTCTACCCGATCTCCTATCCAGGCTCTTAGCCAGGACTAACCCTGTAACCTGTGCATACCCACTTTCTCTCAACTCCTCAAAGATATTGCTGCAACGTCTCCCTCTATCTTCTGGATACTTTTTGGTTCCCGTTGTATCACTCTCATTAGCATAAAAGATTGCTGTTATTCTCCCATCTTGAAAAATATCTTTATTTACCCTACTCCTCCTCTAGTGTATGCCCCATTTCTCTTCTTCCTTTTATAGCAAAACTCCTTGAAAGAATTTTATGTAATGTGCATGGTCTCCAACTTCTTTCCTTCCATTCTTCTTGAACCCACGCTGCAGAAACTGTCTTTTTGGTAGCATCAGTGACCTCAATTCTTGGACTTCCTCTTCCTTGATCTGTCATTACTCAGTTTCTGTCATTTGGATCTATTTCTTCCCACTTTTGGGCTAAGATTCTTAGTCTTTGGTGGTTCTTTCTCATCTCCCTTAACTTAAATATTCAAGTGTCCCACAGCTTAGGCCTTCAACTTCTTTTCCACCCACACCTACTCTTTTGGAAATTTAATTCAGTCTAATGACTCTAAATACCATCTTTAGGCTGATAACACCCGTATTTGTATTTCCACCCTGGACCTCTGTCCTGAACTCCAGACTCAAGCCCAACTTTCTACTTAGCTTCTCTACTTGCATTTCTTATAGGAATCTCAAACCTAAAATATCCAAGTCTATGCTTTAATATCACCCCACGCTTAAAACCTGTTTTCATTTGCACTTTCCCATTTCATAAAATGCCATGTCTTTTCTATAATTACTCAGATCAAAGCCTCAGAATCATCCTCTTTTAAACCCTACAGTCAACACTGTATCCCAGACATCATGACTCATGCCTCACCTCCTTCTAGTCATTACTCAAATATCATCCACTGATATTGGCCTTCCCTGGACATCCAATTTGAGATTACATACACACACGTATCTTACCTCCTTTCTCTTCTTTACTTCTTAGCACTTATCTCTAGCTAACTTGCTACATATTTTTTAATTTCTCCATTAGAATGCAAGTCACATAAAGATAGATATTTTAACCTATTTTGTTTACTGTGTCTCTAGCGTCTAGAAGCAGAGAAGGCAACAGCACCCTACTCCAGTACTCTTGCCTGGAAACATCCATGGACGGAGGAGCCTGGTGGGCTGCAGTCCATGAGGTCGCTAAGAGTCAGACATGACTGAGCGACTTCACTTTCACTTTTCACTTTCATGCATTGGAGGAGGAAATGGCAACCCACTCAGTGTTCTTGCCTGGAGAATCCCAGGGACAGGGGAGCCTGGTGGGCTGCCATCTATGGGGTCGCACAGAGTCAGACACGACTGAAGCTACTTAGCAGCAGCAGCAGCAGTGTCTAGAAGAGTGCTTGACTCACAGAAGAAGTTCAATAAATATTTGAATGCACAAATGAAAAGACATGTAAAGGATGATGTGTGGGAGATCTATTAAAGCATGATTTTATCAGATCTGTTTTTTAAAATCCATAAACCTGGATGAGGAAGATGGGCTAGTGGACAAAGATTCGTGCTTGTTCATGCTCAGTTGCTCAGTTGTATCCAACTCTGCAATCCTGTGGATTGTAGCCAGTCAGGCTCCTCTGTCCATGAGATTTCCCAGGCAAGAATACTGGAGTGGGTTGCTATTTCCTACTCCAGGTAATCTTCCTACACCAGGGATGGAACACACACCTCCTGCATTGGCAGGTGGATTCTTCACCACTGAGCCACCAGTGAAGCCCAGATAAATATGAGTGGCTGGAAAACAATTTAGAGGCTATTAGTAAAAACAAAAAAACTGCACCTTGAATTAAGACAATGGTGGTAGAAATAAAAGGAGATGAGCTGGACCAACTGGGGTAGAAATTAGGAAAGACAAGATGGTCCTAATGTGTAGAGGGCTTTAGTATGATTTAACCTGCTTCAAACAAAAGATGGAGGCAGTTATACCCTTCTTGTCTCTGTCTGACTCAAACTTGGCTCTGCCCTCAACTCTAATGTTATTTCTGTATCTTGGGTCAAGTCCTGTTCTGCATCCCTTCCTGTATGTGTAACTTTAGGGAAGATACTCTCCTTGGCTTGCAGCTACCTAACTCTAATCTCTGCTTCTGTCTTACATGCTTTTCTCTCTGTGTGTCTGTGTCTTCACATGACATCCTTACAAGGACACAGTCATTGGATTCAGGTGTTCTTCAAATCCAGTATAACCTCATCTTAATTACATCTATGAAGAATCTAAATCCAAACAGGGGCATATTGTGAAGTTCCACATGGACTTGAATTTTGAAGGGACAATTCCAGAGAAAGGAGTTAGACATTTAGAGTAAACTATTATTATAAATTTGGATTTTATAAATCACAGTGTCATACAGCATTTAGTTTGCTTAAAGTGGAGGAAACTTGGAATTTCCTGTAAGTTTGTGGACAAAAACAAAATTATTAACTTCCTGTTTTCCCCAAGTGTAGGAGAGATAGGATGCTATGGGTGTTGTAGGCCAATTAAACCAAAATGATAAAAACAAGTGATTATTTATATAAAGCTCTTGGCACATTACTTAGTATTCATACATTCTACAAATCTTTCTTGGGCACTCGCTGTGTGACAGCCCCTAAGCTAGGTGCTGTGGACACAACGGGAAATGAGAGAGATGTGATTCTTGCCCTCCCAGAGCTCAAAGTGTAGTGGTGGAGGCAGACGTTAAACATTCAGCAAAGATATGCATGTAAGAGTAAATAGAAATCCAGAAAGAAGAAAATTTTAATTTTCCCTGTTATAAAAATGGTAAAGAGCTTCTTCTCTCTCCCTTTTCTTTTAGTGCATTTCTTTAGAATACTTGTAATTGCAAATTCTTTGTTTCTCTTAAAAAACTAAGCCTTTTGCCAACTTTATAACCCAGGAATGTCTTTCTCAAGGACCTGAGATCCATCTTTTTGAAATGGAATCAAGGAATATAGTGTGAAAGGAAACAAAAGCCAGACGAAAGTTAAAGTGGTGAAGGTATATTTTATGCAGGAACTATTGGAATAGGGGAAGAGAGACCTGAGTACAGAGTTCCACTCTGCATACAACAAGGGTCAGTGGGGACTTACAGCCAAGAAGCAAGGTGAAGAGGGGTTTGTGGATAAAAAATTACTTAAAGGAAACATCACAGATAACTTGTTTTCTGGCTAAAAAGATTTTATGGAATTATTAAGGAAGGCAGGCCAGGATGGTAAGGTATTGAGGTTGGGGGAGGGATGGGGTGGAAGGAGGAATTTAATCAGATATCATGGTTAGAAGATTTTCCACTAGGATGACCCAGCAGGATTCTTGCTAAAATTGGTCTTACAGGGCCAAGAACAAGCTCAAGTGTGAGGCCTCTTCAGAGAGGATTCGGGGCAGTCAGGAAAGTTTGATTAAAGACAGAGTCTTTCTTCATAGCACTGCTATCTCCCAGTTTCTGTGGGAGAGTAAGAGTTAACTCCAGCAGATGCCTTGCTCCAAAACTACCTTCTTTCATAAAGACACGAGTTTTCCTCTTTGGATAAAGCCCACTGGCTAACACAGATGGCCATTCAGTCACCAGGTGAATGAAGGATGAACACCGGCAAACGGTGCTGTCACGTCCTCTTGTCGGAGGCCTCGCTAATCACCTGAAAGCGTGCAGGGGACGGCTTGTATCTGCCTGGCAATATAAAAGGATTACGTTTATTTCCATCTGCCATCTTTGCAGGGGATTTCCTGTGATACAAATCATATTCTGGTTTAATGTTTATTTAGTAATAAAACTGTTTGCTTTGCTTTCTACCTCTGTGGAGAGGTTTTCTGAGTTGCCAAGAGATTTGGGGTTTAATTGTGTTTCCCCATAAAGGGGAATGAATTCTCAAGCACTTTTGGTGGAAGGGAAATCTGGGCCAGCCATTCTAGAAAGTTCTCAGATGGTATTTAGTGAAGTCCAATAATTTAGAATTATTGGAGGCAAAAGGCAAAACAATAATTCTATTCCTGGCATATATCCCAGAGAAAATGTCCTTCAGAAAATAATTACAAGGATGTTCAATATCACATTGCTTACTATAGTCAACCTAGATGCCCATCACTAGGGAAACAAATAAAAACATGATAGATGTATATAATGGAATAATGTAATACAGCAGCAACAAACTACATGGATATACAGAAATAAGGATCAATCTTAAAATAGCACTGAAGGAAACAGAAACAAAATACAATTTATAGCACACTAACTTTTACATAAAAAATACAGACACACAAAATAGTACTGCCTGTTTTCTGATGCACAACTCAAGCTTTAAAAGAAACATCAAACTAATGCCTGTTATTGGAATGGGGGTGGAACTGTATATAAAATAAAATAAGAGCCTTATATG
>NW_011494826.1:2942084-2945635 GCF_000754665.1 Bison bison bison | reverse complement strand
GCCTTATATGAACAAATGATGATACTGTGCTGTGAGCTGAGGATACAGTCAACCTTCTGAGCCTGTTTGTGTGTGTGTGCTCAGTCATGTCTGAAAAGAAAGAAGGCAGAGGAAAGAATTCTCCCACACAAAGAGCTGATCAGCTCTCTAGTGAATTAAGATGACCATCTCTTCTTAAATTCACTGTCCTTCAATTTGCTACCATAAATCTAAATACAAACAGAATGAGAAAGGTAAAATAAGGAGGTTATGTTGTCTGAAGCAGAGTAAGTGCCTTTTTACAATTCCATTCCAGCTGCCTTTTAAGAAAAGCTTGTGCATTAATTACATATCAACAAATCATGGACAGAGATTATATGACTTTTTTAGATAGACTCATCAGAAACAGCATTATGTTGGTCTAATTAAAATTTTATTTCAGGACAACTCTTACCTTTTAATTGAATCATATATATTCATTACCAGACACTGGTAATAAGAGGGCCCCAACTGATGACTTTATGTTGCCACATAATCATCTCTTCCACTGCTAAAGTAAATCCTAAATTGTGCTACATTCATGTTTTCATGATATAGCAAGCTCAAACATGTGACAGCAAATTTTCACAGATAATCCGAAAAATCATTAACTGGAAAATACTCATTTGCATAAGGATCAAATGTCAACAAGAATATAAAAATTAAATTAGCATTTGAAATCTCCAGATTTTTTGTTTTCTGGCATTAAACTTGAAGATATTACAAAGCCAAATTGTAATTAGATATATCCACTATTACCAGTAAGAATAGGGCTTTGGAGGAAATCATTCTGACCATCAATTCAAAAGACTTTAGTTAAGAAAGATTTTCTTATTTAGGTCTATAAACTCATCTTTATTTTGTTTAAATGATTCTTCTTTAATTCAAGTGGTGACATAATAAGTGTGCCATAATCAGTGGTACTATATCTTCCCAATTGTTTTCAGGTTCAAGATTCCTTTATCCATAAATAGATGTAAATTTATATGTTTTTGCCCTTGTCTAGGGTTATGAACAGACTGATGAATGAAGCAAAGTCTTATTTCACTTAGACTGTTTTATTTTGACTTTTAATGGCTTCAGTTTCTATTGTTTCTTGTACAGACACATGAAACTGTATCATAAAGAAGCTTTAAAATGAGAAAAGGTGATTAACAAGAATGGTCACTGATTCTGCATTCTTCTTCTGGTTTTAACTGTAATCATCTTTTGCTCCAAATACCATCCAGAATATGCTAACAACAGGCAATTCTTCCTTTAAGAATTGCTCAGGACAAAGGCTTTAGCTTGGCAACTTATCGGTGGTTACCTGTCCACAGCCATATAGTAAACTCTGACTCAACTGCTGACCAAAGCCTTGACCTTTACCTAGAAATAACATTCTTAAAATTAGTCATCTATAAAATATAAAGAAAACTGTTAGCTCTCTCCCAATCTTTTACTGGTTAGATAAGCCACACAGATTTCTAACAATCCAAAGTAGATAACTCCTGTGTTATGCAAAAGAGTTGTATCTCCCAAAACGAGAAGTTTGATGTACATGATTCACCTGAAGAAGCTGAAGCTGAAGTTGAATGGTTCTATGAAGACCTACAAGACCTTGTAGAACTAACACACAAAAAAGATGTCCTTTTCATTATAGGGGACTGGAATGCAAAACCAGAAAGTCAAGAGATACCTGGAGTAACAGGCAAACGTGGCCTTGGAGTACAAAACAAAGCAGGTCAAAGGCTAACAGAGTTTTGCCAAGAGAACACACTGGTCATAGCGAACACCCTCTTCCAACAACACAAGAGAAGACTCTACTCATGGACATAACCAGATGGTCAATACTGAAATCATATTGATTATATTCTTTGCAGCCAAAGATGAAGAAGCTCTACATAGTCAGCAAAAACAAGACCAGGAGGTGACTGTGGCTCTGATCATGAACTCCTTATTGCCAAATTCAGACTTAAATTGAAGAAAGTAAGGAAAAATACTAGACCATTCAGGTATGACCTAAATAAAATCTCTTATGATTATACAGTAGAAGTGACAAATAGACTCAAGGGATTAGATCTGATAGAGTGCTGAAGAACTATGGACAGAGGTTCGTGACACTGTACAGGAGGCAGTGATCAAGACCATCCCCAAGAAAAAGAAATGTAAAAAGGGAAAATGGTTGTCTGAGGAGGCCTTACAAATAGCTGAGAAAAGAAGCGAAGCGAAAGGCAAAGGAGAAAAGGAAAGATATACTCATCTGAATGCAGAGTTCCAAAGAATAGCAAGGAGAGATAAGAAAGCCTCCCTCAGGGATCAATGCAAAGAAATAGAGGAAAACAATAGAATGGGAAAGACTAGAGATCTTTTCAAGAAAATTAGAGATACCAAGGGAACATTTATGAGCACAATAAATGTCAGAAATAGTATGGAACTAACAGAAGCAGAAGATACAAAGAAGAGGTAAGTGGTAAGAATACACAGAAGAACTATACAAAAAAGATCTTCATGACCCAGATAACCACAATGGTGTGATCACCCACCTAGAGCCAGTCATCCTGTAATGCAAAGTCAAGTGGGCCTTAGAAAGCATAACTAGGAACAAGGCTAGTGGAGGTGATAGAATTCCAGTTGAGCTATTTCAAATCCTAAAAGATGATGCTGTGAAAGTGCTGCACTCAGTAGCCAGCAAATCTGGAAAACAGCAGTGGCCACAGGACTGGAAAAGGTAATTTTTCATTTCAATCCCAAAGAAAGGCAATGCCAAAAAATGTTCAAACTACTGCACAATTGCACTCATATCTCATGCTAGCAAAGTAATGTTCAAAATTCTCCAAGCCAGGCTTCAACAGTCCATGAACCGTGAACTCCCAGATGTTCAAGTTGGATTTAGAAAAGGCAGAGGAACCAGAGATCAAATTGCCAACATTTGATGGATCAAACAAAAAGCAAGAGAGTTCCAGAAAAACATCTATTTCTGCTTTATTGACTACACCAAAGCCTCTGACTGTGTGGATCATAACAAACTGGAAAATTCTTAAAGCGATGGGAATACCGGACCACCCGACCTGTCTCCTGAGAAATCTGTATGCAGGTCAAGAAGAAACAGAACTGGAAATGGAACAACATACTGGTTCCAAATTGGGAAAGGAGTACATCAAGGCTGTATACTGTCACCCTGCTTATTTAACTTATATGCAGAGTATATCATGAGAAATGCTGGGCTGGATGAAACACAAGCTGAAATCAAGATTGCCAGGAGAAATATCAATAACCTCAGATATGCAGATGACATCACCCTTATGGCAGAAAGCAAAGAACTAAAGAGCCTCTTGATGAAAGGGAAAGAGGAGAGGGAAAAAAGTAGGCTTAAAACTCAACATTCAGAAAACTAACATCACGGCATCTGGTGCCATCAGTTCAGTTCAGTTCAGTTGCTCAGTCATGTCAGACTCTTTGCAAACCCATGAACCACAGCACACCAGGCCTCCCTGTCCATCACCAACTCCCGGAGTTTATCTAAACTCATGTCCATTGAGTTGGTGATGCCA
>NW_011494826.1:2938045-2941981 GCF_000754665.1 Bison bison bison | reverse complement strand
GCTGCCTAGGTTGGTCATAACTTTCCTTCCAAGGAGTAAGCGTCTTTTAATTTCATGGCTGCAATCACCATCTGGAGTAATTTTGGAGCCCCAAAAAGTAAAGTCAGCCACTGAACTTCATGGCAAATAGATGGGGAAACAGTGGAAACACTGGCTGACTTTATTTTTTGGTGCTCCAAAATCACTGCAGATGGTGACTGCAGACATGAAGTTAAAAGATGCTTGATCCTTGGTAGAAAAGCTATGACCAACCTAGACAGCATATTAAAAAGCAGAGACAATACTTTATCAACACAGGTCTGTCTAGTCAAAGCTATGGTTTTTCCAGTAGTCATGTATGGATGTGAGAGTTGGACTATAAAGAAAGCTGACTGCCGAAGAATTGATGCTTTCGAACTGTGGTGCTGAAGACTCCTGAGAGTCCCTTGGACTGCAAGGAGAACCAACCAGTTCATCCTAAAGGAAATCAGTCCTGAATATTCATTGGAAGGACTGATGCTGAAGCTGAAGGTCCAATACTTGGCCATCTAATGTGAAGAACCAAGTCATTGGAAAAGCCCCTGACGCTGGAAAGATTGAAGGCAGGAGGAAAAGGGGATGACAGAGGATGAGATGGTTGGATGGCATCACTGACTCAATGGACATGAGATTGAGTAGGCTCCGGGAGTTGGTGATGGACAGGGAAGCCTGACGTGCTGCAGTCTATGGAGTCGCAAAGAGTAGCATAGGACCGAGAGACTGAACTGAACTGAATTCATCTGTTGATGATTTTGATTTCTGATCCAATTGCTTAATCTAAACATTTAGATATTGAAACTATTGTTATCTAGTCTTTACACTCTATAGTCAGGTCATCTTGCTCAATTAGATTTTCAGAGATGATAATATGAATCAGATTTTTCTAGTCCTTTTTTAAAACTCCTAAACCACAAATCTTTTAATTAATTTTAGTTAATGACAAACTGAAATTTCTGAGGTATAAAAAACATGTAAGTAAAATTTATATTTTTCTATGTTTATGTATGTTTACAAATGGTTAATATTACAATAAAATATTTGAAATGAAAATATAGTAAAATATCTGCACTCATATTTTTCATGAGAACGCAGTTTTAAAATATAGTCTATTGAATGAGGCAGCCACCTGGTGACAGAAAACAGAACTTACAGACACTATTTGGCATGAACTGAACGTCATAAGTATTCTACACAAATAACCTCAAAAAACATAATAGCGCTGTCCAACAGAAACCTAATAGAAATTACATAGGTAATTTAAATTTTCTAATTGCTGCTTTTAAAATGTAAAAGAACCCCAGTAGTTTAATACAGTATTTTCATGTAAACCAATATATGAAAACTATTTATCATTTCAACATGTGATCAATACATATATTTTTCATGCTAGGTCTTCAAAACACATTGTGTGTTTCATAGCACATCTCGGTTCGGACAAGCCACCTTTCACGCGGCTGTAGCTAAATGGCTAACATGTGGAACAGCGCCTATCTAGAGAATGAAATGAGATCAGCAGTTACTTTGATTGCCTAAGTCCATTTCTCAGCCCACTCTTAAAAGTTCCTCCCATTCCCTCTTTAAATTTTACTTTATTTTGTAAAAGTTTGGACACCAGTATACTTTGGCGTGCTTAAACGACCCTCAAAAGCCTGTCGGCGAACGACAAGAAGACCGTTGGAGGGTCCAGGTCTTCTCTGGAGGTCTATAGGGCGTTAGATTGGCCTGCGCTGTCCTTCGATTCTGCTTGCTCTGCGCTCAGCGGCTTCCGGCTGCGGTCAGGTACATTACTGGAGAGCGGCGGTCGCCGGCGTTTGGACCGAGGGGCGCGTGGGGATATCAGGGCCTGATACGGGTGTCTGGCCGCCTTGTGACATCACAGCATCACGCTTTGGGGTTCAGGTTCAGCGAGGCTCCGGGCTTCCAGACCCCGAAGATCAAAGATTTTCAGTGGGAAACAGCCGGGACTGGAAGAGGCAACGACTAGGTCCCGGATGTAAGTCGTTGCTTCCCATGCGGGCCTGTGATCTGGCGAAGGCGGGTGAAAAGACACATGCAGAGTCCAAAAGACCCGCGGCGACGGGCGCTCCTCCCCACCATTTCCCAGGAGCACCAGCGGGGGCTTCCGGATGGACCCCTACCTCTGCTGATTGGTTGTAGCTTGCCGCCACGTGATCCAGAAACGGGTCAGCCACCGCTTTCCCCGCCCCTCTCACCCCCTCCCCACCCGGAGGTCGCGGGAGGCGGAGAGCAGGTTTCCTAGGTAACCGCAGCGGGCAGTTGTGTACACACCAAGCCCCAGGAAAGGGAGGGTGCCCAGCCTGCTGCTGCAGGACCAGGATTAAGAGGCGGGAGTGGACTCTACTCTGTCTCCAACTGCTCCGGAATCCATCCTGTCTCTGGGATAAGGTGAGTGACTATAACCTGGTGGCCTTTGGGAGTACCTCACCTCTAGGCAAGGCCCAGGAGTCTTTGCTCCCCTCTCCTCTCTCTCTGGCCACACCCGGAGGAAGACAAGAGAAAAGCAACGTTGAGGTCAAAAGACCCTTGTAATGGTGCAGTGGAGATGATGATAATAATGAGAGACAGTGACGTGACTTTATCTGAGGCCGTCAGGTTTACCGGGGCAAAGCTGAAGAGGAAACGGAGAGGGAAGGTGGCACACAGCCATCTGTGCAGCCTTTACTGAGAGAACGAAGTGCTCCTTGGACACCCTTGATACTGCTCACCTAGAACTGGAAGGGCATTTGTTTGGCGCATCAGTAATAATGGATGGATTCTGATCCCTTTATACCCAAGGCAGGAAACAATTTGACCATACAGGCCTTCTAGTTTGTAAAAAAGAAATTTGATTTTTTCACAATGACACTCTCCCCAGCTCTCATGGCAGACAGAAACATGGTCCTTTGAACTCTAATTATTGTTCTACTCTGACCAGTCATGTAAAACTTAAGGTATTGGGTTGGCCAAATGCTTTTGGTATCATCTTGTGGAAAACCCAAATAAACTTTTTAGCCAACCCAATATTTCTTTAAGTTATAACATATAGGACCCCTGTGGCATGACAACTAATTCAAACCATTCAATAAATTGTTATCAAATACCAAGCATGTGTCAGGCACTGTGATAGGGTCATTGTTCCTGCCCTCAGTGATGTAACCTGGTAAGGAACAAAGACCTGGAAGTATCACAGTACAGAGGACAGGTGTTGTATATGCGCCATATTCTGGCCTTTATTGGAATTATGAGCAGGAGAATGATTATAATACTGACAGAATTAAAGTCTTCACACAGAAGACCCTTGATTTAAATTTTTAAGGGCATATGGAGTATGCCATAAAGTCAAGGGAAAGTTAGGGAGGGGAAACAGCATATGCCAAAGTATAGAAATATCCCATGTCATTCAGAGAAATATAGTTGTGGCCAGAGCCTGGGATGCTGTCAGGAATTTTTAGTTGATGAGCTTGAAAGGTAGGCAGGAGTTAAGAGTTTGGACACCATGAATACCTTGCAAGGGGAGTTCAGCTCAGTCACTCAGTTGTGTCCGACTCTTTGCAACCCCATGAACTGCAGCATGCCAGGCCTTCCTGTCCATAACCAACTCCTGGAGTCCACCCAAACCCATGTCCATCAAGTTGGTGATGCCATCCAACTATCTCATCCTCTGTCGTCCCCTTCTCCTCCTGCCCTCAATCTTTCCCAACATCAGGGTCTCTTCAAATGAATCATCTCTTCACATCAGGTGGCCAAAATATTGGAGTTTCAGCTTCAACATCAGTCCTTTCAATGAACACCCAGGACCGATTTCCTTTAGGATGGACCAGTTGGATCTCCTTGCAGTCCAAGGGACTCTCAAGAGTCTTCTCCAACACCACAGTTCAAAAGCATCAATTCTTCTGTGCTCAGCTTTCTTTATAGTCC
>NW_011494826.1:2937128-2937543 GCF_000754665.1 Bison bison bison | reverse complement strand
AGGAGCTTTAGTTCTTCACTTTCTGCCATAGGGTGGTGTCATCTACATATCTGAGGTTATTGATATTTCTCCTGGCAATCTTGATTCCAGCTTGTGCTTCCTCCAGCCCAGCATTGCTCTGCATGTAAGTTAAATAAGCAGGGTGACAATATGCAGCCTTGACGTACTCCTTTTCCTATTTGGAACCAGTCTGTTGTTCCATGTCCAGTTCTTACTGTTGCTTTCTGACCTGCATACAGGTTTCTCAAGAGGCAGGTCAGGTGGTCTGGTATTCCCATCTCTTTCAAAATTTTCCACGGTTTATTGTGATCCACATAGTCAAAGGCTTTGGCATAGTCAATAAAGCAGAAATAGATGTTTTTCTGGAACTCTCTTGCTTTTTTGATGATCCAGCGGATGTTGGCAATTTGATCTC
>NW_011494826.1:2921895-2937028 GCF_000754665.1 Bison bison bison | reverse complement strand
GGCAATTTGATCTCTGGTTCCTCTGCCTCTTCTAAAACCAGCTTGAACATCTGGAAGTTCACGGTTCATGTATTGCTGAAGCCTGGCTTGGAGAATTTTGAGCATTACTTTACTAGCGTGTGAGATGAGTGCAATTGTGTGGTAGTTTGAGCATTCTTTGGCATTGCCTTTCTTTGGGATTGGAATGAAAACTGACCTTTTCCAGTCCTATGGCCATTGATGTGTTTTCCAGATTTGCTGGCATATCGAGTGCAGCACTTTCACAGCATCGTCTTTCAGGATTTGAAACAGCTCAACTGGAATGCCATCACCTCCACTAGCTTTGTTCGTAGTGATGCTTTCTAAGGCCCACTTGACTTCACATTCCAGGATGTCTGGCTCTAGGTCAGTGATGACACCATCGTGATTATCTTGGTCGTGAAGATCTTTTTTTTTACAGTTCTGTGTATTCTTGCCACCTCTTCTTAATATCGTCTGCTTCTGTTAGGTCCCTACCATTTCTGTCCTTTATTGAGCCCATCTTTGCATGAAATGTTCCTTTTGTATTTCTAATTTTCTTGAAGAGATCTTCCCATTCTATTGTTTTCCTCTATTTCTTTGCATTGATCGCTGAGGAAAGCTTTCTTATCTCTTCTTGCTATTCTTTGGAATTCTGCATTCACATGGGTATATCTTTCCTTTTCTCCTTTGCTTTTCACTTCTCTTCTTTTCACAGCTATTTGTAAGGCCTCCCCAGACAGCCATTTTGCTTTTTTGCATTTCTTTTTCTTGGGAATGGTCTTGATTCCTGTTTCCTGTACAATGTCATGAACCTCCATCCATAGTTCATCAGGCACTCTATCAGATCTAGTCCCTTAAATCTATTTCTCACTTCCACTGTATAGTCATAAGGGATTTGATTTAGGTCATACCTGAATGATCTAGTGGTTTTCTCCACTGTCTTCAATTTCAGTCTGTATTTGGCAATAAAGAGTTCATGATCCGAGCCACAGTCAGCTCTCCCGGTCTTGTTTTTGCTGACTGTATAGAGCTTCTCCATCTTTGGCTGCAAAGAATATAATCAGTCTGATTTCAGTGTTGACCATCTGGTGATGTCCATGTGTAGAGCAAGGGGAGTAGTGTGAGCAAATTTCCATTTTGGGAGGTTGCTGGTTTCCCAGGTGACTCAGTGGTAAAGAATCTGCACGCAATTCAGGAGACACAGGAGATGTGGGTTCGATTTCTGGGTTGGGAAGATCACCTGGAGAAGGATAATGGCAACCCACTCCAGTATTCTTGCCTGGGGAATCCCATGGACGGGGGAGCCTGGCAGGCTACAGTCCATGGAGTCGCAAAGAGTCAGACATGACGGAGTAATTGGCGTCATGGAAGTGTGGCGGATCGATTGGCAGGAAGTGAGACTATAGGGAAAACTTCAGTTAAGTTGAAGTAATGAAAACCTGAATCAGGGCAGAAGCAATTGGATAGAGGGGAGGAACAAAGAAACTTGACAGACATTTAGCAGGAGGGTACATATATGCAAAATGATTTAATAAGTGAGCAAAAGTGGGGGGAAGAATGAAAGAGTGATTGAGCATCAGTTCCAGGCTTCTTACTTGAATAATTAGAACAATGATGTCATTTACCGAGAGAAAATATGCATTCGGAGAAGAGGTTGGCTGGAAAATATAATGATTCAGTTTTGAACATACTGAGTTTGAGACACATTCTGATGGAGCTTTCCATGTGGGTAGTTGGGTTATTGCACAGAAAGAAAGCAAGATAAAAATTAGTAATTTTTCACCAAGAAGGAAACTATTAATCAGAAAATTAGGCATTAAATAACAAGTAGAGAAAAGTCAAGGAGAAAAAGTCAAACCAAAGAAGAAAACTTAGAGTCATCAGCATCATCAGATTTCATCTCAGAGTCAAATTAAGTTAAAAGCTAAAATTTGTCCAGTGTTTTTGGCATTAAACCAGTGTTGACCTGGAAAAAGAAGATGCAGTTGCCTGAAGTATCCCCACTGAGACAGCAGTAAATTGAGAACTGAATAGAGGTACTGAAGTGTTGCTAATTACTCCCTATGTTTGCTAATGCTCTAATATGGTGGTGGTGCTGCTGCTGCTAAGTCGCCTCAGTCGTGTCTGACTCTGTGCGACCCCATGGACTGCAGCCTACCAGGCTTCTCCATCCATGGGATTCTCCAGGAAAGAACACTGGAGTGGGTTGCCATTTCCTTCTCCAAATATGGTGCTAATGACTTATATCTAAAAGTTTTTTGTAAAAAAATCAGCTAATATTGAATACAGGATAGGAGAATTTTTTTTTTTTTTAGTAATGACCTAATATTTGTGTATGAAGAGAAAAGAGACCCTAGAGAAGGAAAGATGGGAATAAATGAAAAGAAGAAAAATTTGGCAGATCAATATTCTGAAGAGTCTGAAGAGAATGGGATGAGTACACAGGAAAAGGGATTCATTTGGGACAGGAGAAAGAATATTTTTTCTAAGATGGGTCAGAAAAGGAAATAAACACAGTTGACTCTTGAACAATCCACATATAACTCATAGTCAGCCAGCCTATCCTTTGTTTCTCCTTATCCTCAAATTCAGGAAGGCATGGACCATGTCAGTCAGTCATTTCAGTTGCTCAGTCGTGTCCAACTCTTTGTGACCCCACGGACTGCAGCACACCAGGCTTCCCTGTCCATCACTAACTCTTGGAGCTTGCTCAAATTCATGGCCATCGAGTCGGTGATGCCATCCAACCATCTCATCCTCTGTCGTTCCCTTTTCCTCTTGCCTTCAGTCTTTCCCAGCATCAGGGTCTTTTCCAGTGGATCAGTTCTTCACATCAGGTGGCCAAAGTATTGGAGCTTCAGCTTCAGCATCAGTCCTTCTAATGAATACTCAGAACTGATTTCCTTTAGGATGGACTGGTTTGATCTCCTTGCAGTCCAAGGGACTCTCAAGTGTCTTCTCCAACACCACAGTTCAAAAGCATCAATTCTTCAGCACTTAGCTTTTTTAATGGTCCAACTCTCATAAGCATACATGACTACTGGAAAAGCCATACGTTTGACTAGACAGACCTTTGTCAGTAAAGTAATGTCTCTGCTTTTTAAGTTTAGATTTGTTGTAGCTTTTCTTCCAGGGAGCAAGCATCTTTTAATTTCACGTCTGCAGTCACGATCTGCAGTGATTTTTGGAGCCCAAGAAAATAAAATCTGTCAATGTTTCCATTGTTTCCCCATCTGTTTGCCATGAAGTGATGGGACCAGATGCTATGATCCTAGTTTTCTGAATGTTGAGTTTTAAGCCTACTTTTTCACCTTCCTATTTCACTTTCATCAAGAGGCTCTTAGTTCCTTTTAGCTTTCTGTCATATGGGTGGTGTCATTTGCATATCTGAGGTCATTGATATTTCTCCCTGCAATCTTGATTCCAGCTTGTGCTTCATCCAGTCCAGCATTTCGCATGATGAACCGTGTAGTACTGTAGTATTTACTGTGGGAAAATATCTGCATATAAGCGGGCCTGTGTGGTTCAAACCTGTGTTACTCAAGGGTCAGCTATATATTTTAAGAGGTATGGGCATTTAAGAAGTGTCTATCTCATGGCATCATGGCATCACTGTTCTCTGTGAAAATAGGAACAAGATCATCTACTGAGTGAGAGAAAGAACTTGAGGTGAGTGGTGAAAGTTTAAAATAGTCCAGATATTGTGAATCTCAGGTCTGTATCTCTAGTCCTACTCCTTAGGAGACAAAGTTGAAGAGGAAAATATAAAATATCTGTTGTTGGATTCAACTCATTGCATTCATAGTGATTTCAACTCACATGACCAACCAGTCAAGTGAAATCTTTCAGCAGCACTCCAGAGCAGAGATCAGAGGTGACTGGATCAATCCAAGGTTTGAGATTTGAAGGATGAAAGCTATAGATGGTGGCTCCTGGCTCCCTGGAGAAACTCGAGCAGACCTGCAGTTTCTTAGATGGACAGGTCCTAAAAAGAGGTTTCCCAGGTGCAGGAGAGCAAGTACAAGCTGGGCATCAGGACACTCACCTCTAGATGGAATCAGAAGTTGGAAGCCTTGGGATTACTTGAGTTTGGAGAAAACATAGGAGGTTTGTAAATGCCAGGAAGGTCCATAATTATGTATTATTAATTATGCATAATCACATAATTCAGATGTAGTTATAAAAATTATATAATTTGAGGGTTTTAAGTTAAATTTGTTTCACTAATTAACTACTGAATTACAACAAGGGTTTTCTTAAGTGAGGGCACTGGTGAAGAGAAGTTAAGGTGAAGTGAAAGAAAGGTTGATATCGCAAATATGAATATTTCTCTCTGAAGAAAAAGTAGTCTTTGAGAAAGAATAGATTCGTGTGTGTGTATAACTGAATCGCTTTGCTTTACAACTGAAACTATCATAACATTTGTAATCAACTATACTTCAACATAAAATAAAAAGTTTGAAAAAAGAAAGAAAAAATAGTCTTCTTGAATAAATGGAGAGTTAGTTATATCTTGTTTTAAAGGAAGATTCAATACTGGAAAGGTGGAAGTTCTCCCTAAATTATTTACAATCTAATCTCAGTCAGAATCCCAAGTGAATTTTTAAAACTAAATGCAAAATAATTGTAAATATTACTTGGAAAAATAAATATGAAAGAGTAACGAGGAAATTTCAAAAAAAAAGAAATGAGGTAGAAATTTACAATATAAATCATAATTATTAACACAGGATAATACTGTAGGAATAAATAGAGCTAACGGAAAGCACAGATTAGAAAGTCCAAAATTAGACTCAGCTACATATGATAATTTAGTGAATAATGAAGGGAGCAGTTAATGTCTTCTCTAATAGATATCTTGGGCATAGACTATAGGCTAGAAAACTTGGATCACTGTTTGGTGACTCTGGGGGTGCTAAAGGCAGGCTTTGTCCCTTGTGTGGTGGTGGGCAGACAGGCTTTTCCTTTGGTGCTCACAGACATTAAACCAGAATGTAGGGGCCCTCCTTTACTTGGGATGCCATCCAAGTAAACCTAGGAGGAAAGACTACAGTCTGCATCTCTATATGGGCCTCTGATGGAGTATCTAAACTCCTTCAGGTAGTTCTTTGCTGCACGCTCCCTTGTCTGCCCACTCCTATGCTGTAATATTTGGGGATTATCCAAGAATAGTGTAAAGAGACAGCTGCCAATTGGAAGCAGGGAAGGAATGGTCAATATTACTTTCAGCATAGATCTAGCATCTAACTACTGCTCACATCTTCACTACCACCACCCAGTTCCAGCCACCACCCTTTCTCACCTTATTACAACTGCTCCTTGACGGATCTCCTTGCTTCTCCCATCAACCCCTGCAGTCTATTTTCAACACAGTAGCTAGGGCAATCCTTTTCAAAACCCAAGACAGCTTGTATTATTCTTTCATTCAAAATCCTCATATAGCTTTACATCTTATTCAAGAAGAAATCCACCCCACAGTACTTCTCTGACTTCACATCCTACCAGTTTTCCACATGCTAGCAAGGTAATGCTCAAAATCCTTCAAGTTAGGATTTAGCAATACATGAACTGAGAACTTCCAGATGAACAAGCTGGATTTAAAAAGGGCAGGGGAACCAGAAATCAAATTGCCAACATCCGTTAGATCATACAGAAAGCAAGGAATTCCAAAAAAACCTATTTCTGCTTCATTGGCTACATTGAAGTCTTTGACTGTGTGGATTACAACAAACTGGAAAATTCTTCAAGAGATGGGAATACTAGACTACCTTACCTGCCTTCTGAGAAACCTGTATGCAAGTCAAGAGGCAACAGTGAGAACCAGACATGGAACAATGAATTGATTCAAAATTGGGAAAGGAGTGTGTCAAGGCTGTATATTGTCACTCTGCTTGTTTAACTTATATGCAGAGTACATCATGAGAAATGCCAGGTTGGATTAAACTCAAGCTGGAATCAAGATTGCTGGGAGAAATATCAATAACCTCAGATATGCAGATGACACCACCCTATTGGCAGAAAGTGAAGACGAACTAAAGAGCTTCTTGATGAAGGTGAAAGAGGAGAGTGAAATAGCTGGTTTAAAACTCAACAATCAGAAAACTAAGATCATGGCATATGGTTCTATCACTTCATGGCAAACAAATGGGGAAACAATGGAAACAGTGACAGGTTTTATTTTCTTGGGCTCCAAAATCACTGTGGATGATTACTGCAGCCATGAAATTAAAAGATGCTTGCTCCTTGGAAGAAAAGCTATGACAAACCTAGACAGTGTATTAAAAGGCAGAGACAGCACTTGCCGACAAAGATCCATCCATCTAGTCAAAGCTGTGGTTTTTCCAGTAGTCATGTATGGATGTGAGAATTGGACCATTAAGAAAGCTGAACACTGAAGAATTGATGCTTTCGAACTGTGGTGCTGGAGAAGACTCTTGAGAGTCCCTTGGACAGCAAGGAGATCAAACCAGTCAAACCTAAAGGAAATCAGTTGTGAATATTCATTGGAAGGACTGATGCTGAAGCTGAAACTCCAGTACTTTGGCCACCTGATGCAGAGCCGACTCATTGGAAAAGACCCTGATGCTGGGAAATACTGAGGGCATGAGGAGAAGGGAGCAACAGAGGATGAGAGGTTGGATGGTATCACCGACTCAATGGACATGAGTTTGAGCAAACTCCGGATGATAGTGAAGGACAGGGAAGCCTGGTGTCCTGCAGTCCATGGGATCACAAAGAGTCAAACAAATCTGAGTGACTGAACAACAACATATTAAGACCAGATTCCTATATTTTTCTAAATAGTATATATCTGGAACAATATAATGAATATATTAAAAATTAATGAAACAGTAGCCTACATTTTATTGAAGCTATGTAGTTATTTAGTATTTCATACCATTAAGAAGTTGACTAGTTCATTTTAATAAACATTTATTGCCATGCCTATGGTATGTTACTAAGTCCTGAGGATTCTTTTCTTTGCTAACTATACTTAGAAAACTGTATTCAGTTTGGGACATTACAACATAATAGAAAGAATGAACTGGAACTGATTCAAGGAAGAAAAACAAGAATCTTTTTAGTAAGAGAACTAAAAGTCATGAACTTGGGGCAAGATAAAGGTATAGATGAGAGCTGATTATGTTCTTCAAGTATTAAAGGCTCATAATGTGGAAGAAAAATTACGCTTGTTTCAGCAGGAGGTAAAATGGCAGTGAATGGGGAGGAGTTATGGAGAGACAGAATTAAATTCAGAATAAAAAAATAACTTTCCAAGAGAAAATTTCAGAGATGGAATGGACTGTCTTAGGGTCCAGACATTCTTGGTAATGTACTGTTGGAAAATGTTAAGTCACAGATGAGTAAGTCCACCTAAGTAATGTTAAGGTCCCTTTAATAATGTGGCATGATTCTGGTACTTACTTCAACTTTTCCTTTTTCTTAATAGATATATTATTATAACCTTTATTTTTAATGGAAGATGATTGAATGTGAAAACATAAACCAACACGACATAATTAAAGAACTGGTGAGTCAAAACCAGATTTCTTTTCAACTACATTTGTAAGAATACTAATTGAAACATTTTTACACTTCTCTCTGGAGTTTATCTAAAGATTTCTTCTATGATCTTTGGAAGTAGAGAAAAACCATGTATGCGGTACAGCTTTTCTTCTTGTGAGTCAAAATGTCATCAGTAAAACACAGTTTATAATTTCTAATATCAAAAATAATTTATTATCTTAAAAAGGTAATAACCCAATTTCTTTTTTGAAAACAGTGTTTATGCAATGGTTTGTCTTATGAGATGATTGGACAAGAAGGATCAGATACTTCAAAACTGGAAATGTTTTTCTCAGGGTATCCTCGTATAGTTGGATTGTCATTATTTCCTAATTTAACAAGTCTCACAATTGTTGCTCAAGATATAAAAGAAATTTCAGGACTAGAAACTTGTTTACAGCTTAAAGAACTTTGGATTGCTGAATGCTGCATAGAGGTAAGCCTAAACATAACCTTACATGAAGTATTTGTACTAAATTATTTGGCTTCGTTAAATAATTCATTGAAGTATATGCTTGAGGCATGGATCAAAACAGATAAATTCATACATGATGAATTAAACCCTTTACCCAGTAAAACAAAAGAAACATTTAAATGGGCAAAATATAAAAATAGATGTATACAAAGGATAAAATAGAAATAATTGAAAAAATAGACACATTCTACTTTTTAATAATCAAATCAGATCAACTAATACCCAGTATTGCTTTGTAATAAAACTGGTTTATTTTAACACTATTGGTTGTGTGAAAATTATAACATCTGTATTGAAAAGCCATATTGCAAAATAAATCAAGAGCCAGAGATAAGTATATACTTTTTGACTCAGAAATCCCTATTCTAAGATTTTATCCTAGAGAAGTAATTAAAAGCAGAAAACTCTATACATAAATTTATTTGTTGTAATATTATTTATAATAGTTAAAATTTTGAAACAAATAATCATATAAGATTATTTCTAAGAAAATTATTATAAACATGAAATATTTTGTAAATACTATAATTTGAAAGATTATAAAAACATTTTTTTAGATGACTTTAAAAAAATCCCTCAAAATTGTCTAGTTATTATGATTATAACCATATAAAATAGGTATCAAATTGATTAAAACTTCGGACACAACTGAGCGACTTCCCTTTCACTTTTCACTTTCATGTATTGGAGAAGGAAATGGCAACCCACTCCAGTGTTCTTGCCTGGAGAATCCCAGGGACGGGGGAGCCTGGTGGGCTGCCGTCTGTGGGGTTGCACAGAGTCAGACACGACTGAAGCGACTTAGCAGCAGCAGCAGAGAATATGAAAATTGAAAATAGTTGTATTTAAGTAGAGCAATTATATGATTTTTTAATTTCAGTTCATTTTTCTGGGTATTGATTTTGCAGTCTATTTTGAAAATGTGATTTTTAAAGGAAAATGTACTTAAAATGTACCTTATTGAAAGGATTAATAAAATATAAATGTTCAGTCTCCTCTTTTTTTTTTTACAGAAAATTGGAGGTCTTCAAGAATGCAGAAGTTTAGAAAAGCTATACTTATATTATAATAAAATTTCTAAAATAGAAAATTTAGAGAAATTATCCAGATTGGAGGTTCTTTGGCTGAACCACAATGCAATTAAATATATTGAGGTAAGATAATTTCAGTGATTTATATTTAAAGTCAGTCATATATGCAGACACCACCACCCTTATGGCAGAAAGTGACGAGAAACTAAAAAGCCTCTTGATGAAAGTGAAAGAGGAGAGTGAAAAAGTTGGCTTAAAGCTAAACATTCAGAAAACTAAGATCATGGTATCTGGTTCCATCACTTCATGGGAAATAGATGGGAAACAGTGGAAACGGTGGCTGACTTTATTTTTTGGGACTCCAAAATCACTGCAGTTGGTGACTGCAGCCATGAAATTAAAAGACGCTTACTCCTTGGAAGGAAAGTTATGACCAACCTAGATAGCATATTCAAAAGCAGAGACATTACTTTGCCAACAAAGGTCCCTCTAGTCAAGGCTATGGTTTTTCAAGTGGTCATGTATGGATGTGAGAGTTGGACTGTGAAGAAAGCTGAGTGCTGAAGAATTGATGCTTGTGAACTGTGGCGTTGGAGAAGACTCTTGAGAGTCCCTTGGACTGCAAGGAGGTCCAACCAGTCCATCCTAAAGGAGATCAGTCCTGGGTGTTCATTGGAAGGACTGATGCTAAAGCTGAAACTCCAATACTTTGGCCACCTCATGCGAAGAGTTGACTCATTGGAAAAGACCCTGATGATGGGAGGGATTGGGGGCTGGAGGAGAAGGGGACGACAGAGGATGAGATGGCTGGATGGCATCACCGACTCAATGGACATGAATTTGAGTAGACTCCGGGAGTTGGTGATGGACAGGGAGGCCTGACGTGCTGTGATTCATGGGGTCGCAAAGAGTTAGACACGACGGAGTGACTGAACTGACTGACTCCTGTAGAGCTTAACCAGTGTCCAAGAAATATTCATGACTAGTTTAATTATTGTTGAGAACTAATGCATATATAGCATATTATAACATATAGAGAACCTCATATACATAATTTTCTTTATTTCTTCTACCATGTCTGGGAGGTAAGGTGTTATTTCTTCTTTGAGGGTTAAAAATAAAAAGGAGGTTTGGAGAAGTTTTATATATAACTTGTTCTGTATGTATTCTTTTTCCTCCTCTTCTTCTTTTCCTCCCTACTCTGCTCCCTGTTCCCTTCTCCTTCAGTAATTCTCTCCAGATTCCAGAAAACAAGGTAGGCTGCACTGAGTTCTAAGCTTGTAAAGTAAACAGCACCTGGTGCTTGAAACACCAGGAGAGCTAACCAGCTTGCTCAGATGACTTATAAACATAGATTTTAATGATTTCTTCTAAATTATATGTTGCCTAAATTTTTTAGGGCTTGCAAACTTTGAAGAATTTAAGTGATCTCAACCTTGCTGGAAATCTAATAAGCAGCATTGGTATGTACAGTTTCATTTGAAATATGAGATAATGTTACAATAATTTTTTGTTTGTATAAAAAGTACAGTCTTAGGTTTCTTTCTTTTAGACTTTTTGTATGATGTCTTTACAAAGTATTTCTAAATCTATAGTTAAAGGATATGGAAATACTACCCATTGATCAGTGGTTACTAGTTGTGCAATGTTACTGTTAGGAAAAGATGGTCATATACAACTCAGAAACATGGCAAGATACGAATAGGAGGTAAAATAAGAAATTTAATTTTTTTCTCATCTTGTTTTTTTAAATTAAAGGTCGATGTCTTGATCCCAATGAACAACTAGAAAGATTAAACCTTTCTGGTAACCAAATATGTTCTTTCAAGGTATGTTTAAGTGGAATAATTTATTTTTATTTATCAATCTGAATCATGAGCCATCTTATTGAAGAAAATAGACTAAATATTCCCCTCTTAAAGAATAATTTAATTGTTTTGGGCTACCGAATACTTCCACAAATTTTCACATCATCTGATAAATTGGCCCTAATGATCTGACACTATTAAAACCAAAAAAAATAACTATTCAGTTGGTTTTTAGGATACCACTTTCTCTTAGTTTTTCTCCCATCTTTCTGGCTATACCTCTTCAGTTTTCTGGCTTTTCATTCTCTTCTAGCACCTAAAAAATGGATTATCCCAAGTTAGTCCAAGATCTTTTCTCATTTCTATCTGCATTCATTCTCTAATCACTCTAATCATCTTACAACTTTAAATACGTTTATCCACTAATTACTCCTAAATTGGTATCTCTATTTTGCCTAAAAATATGATAGACATCTCCTATCCTAACTCAAACTGAGTTTCCCTTCGCCAGACCTTCATCTCCTGCAGCCTTCTCCATTTCTCTAAAAGGCATCTCTATTCTTCTGATAACTTAAGCCAAAATCCTTAGTTATTCCATGCCCCATATCCAGTGCATCAGCAAATTCTGTTGGCTCTATCTTCAGGATATGTCGAGTCTGACCATTTTTTAACCGCCTGTATCACTGTTAGCCTGATTCAAGACACCATCTTCTCTTTCTTGCATTACTGAAAAAAAACCCTCCTAACAGTTCTCCCTGTGTTTACCCTTCACTATACTCAGTCTGTTCTTTACATAGCATCCTGCCCCTTTAAATATACGTCAGATCAAATCACTTCTGCTCAAAAACCCGTCCTTGGTTTCTCATCTCTTTCAGAGTAAAAGCCAATTCTTACAATGGCCCATCAGATTCTATATAATCTAGTTTCCCCACTGTCTCTCTGACTACAGCTTCTATCACTGTCCCCTTTGTTTACATCATTCTAGCCTCTCTGGTCTCTTCACTATTCCTTAAATATATCTAAGACAGTCACCTTAGAGCCTTTGCACTTGCTGGAATATTCTTCCCCCATATATCTTCATGGGCTTCCCTCGTAGCTCAGTTGGTAGAGTCTGACTGCAATGCAAGAGACCTGGGTTCGATCCCTGGGTTGGGAAGATCCCCTGGAGGAGGAAATGGCAACCCACTCTGATATTCTTGCCTGAAGAATCCCATGGACAGAGGAGCCTGGCAGGCTACCGTCTATCGGGTTGCAAGAGTTGGACACGATTGAGCAATTAAGTGCACAGCGTGCTCACATATATCCTCATAACTCATCTCATTTCTTTTCAGACTTTATTCAAATGTTATGTTCTTAGCTATGCCTTTCTTGCCTAATTTAAATAAAATAGCAACAATCCCCTACTACCCTCTTCCAACTGGAAGCATTCCCATCATTTTTCTCCTTTTCTATTTTTCCTATTGGAACTTATCCAGAAAGCTTACTAGAATACAAGCTCCATGAGTACAGGAACTCACCTGTTTTATTCACTGCTCTATGCACAATACTTAAAGCAGTATTTGACTTGTAATAAACCTCAGTAAACATTTGTGAGGTACATAAATGAGAGAGAAAAAAACAAATAAGACAATGTTTATGGCATATAGTGTGGGTAAAAATATATAGCATTCATAATTTTGACAGTGTCAGAATGAAGTACATATTCAAACACTTCCTCTAGGGTAATACTAAAGAAAGGTGGGCAGATTTACCATTTAAATAATTCTGAATTGATTGATATTAAAGTAGGCATTCTTTTCCTCAAAACAGATTATAGAACACCAAAAAGCTATAGAATAAGGCAGAATGTTTGAAGTGAAAGTCACTCAGCTGTGTCTGACTCTTTACCACCCCATGGACTATAGCCCACAAGGTTCTGTCCAGGAATTCTCCAGGCAAGAATACTGGAGTGGGTTGTCATGCTTTTCTCCAGGGCATCCTCCCAACCCAGGGATTGAACCCAGGTCTCCTGCATTGCAGGCAGATTCTTTACCATGAGGCAGAATGTTATAAGCACCTTAAAAGAAATTTAAATAAAGTTTAATTTTATTGGTAAAATTAAAGAGGAAATATTTGATGTGAACATTGAAGGGCTGACAGAACTTCAACAGGCAATGTAGGGAGAATCTTCTACAACATAGTTGGAAGTAGGCATTCCAAAGATGAGAAGAACCGCATGCAGAAAGAAGTGGAGGTAGGAAATCAAGGGGTTTATTTGTAGTAACAGCAGCAACAGAGATCAGAGGGAGCTATGAAACATATATTCAAAATGTGTATATGTATACACTTAAATATTACCTACACTTAAGTATTACCTACACTCATTTGTTACCTTAAATATTACCTAAAGTTAGATGACACTGGAGTCTATGAAAGCACAACATCTCACTGAAAATTAGTGGGATGGTACCTGGTACAGATGGAAAAGGGCACACAAATTTTTTCATCACCACCAAGATAGTATCTTTTTAGGGTGACTGGAAAGGTTAGATATAAAAATTCAGAATAGTATTTCAGGAACATTCCTAGGATGAGAATAGTAAAAGTTGCTGTGAGTTATGCTCAGTGTTTTGCTCAGTAGGTAATATTTAAGCTAACAAATGAGACATGAACAGGAGTTACCTAAGGAAAGAACATTCCAGGCAAAGGTGTGCAGGACCTAGGTGGTGGAAAGATGGTGGAAAATTTAAAAAACTAGAAATCCTCTGTCTGGAGCAGAACGAGGGAGAGAGTATGAGTTGAGGCTGAAGAAGATAAGTGCAGAATGCTGGGAGGATGAGGTATCACCCTGCCAAGGAGCCATATGGTAGCTTATCTCACCCTGGCCTGCCATGGCAGCCTTGTGGCGAAGAGCAGAGGCTGCACAGCCAGGAAGACCTGTCATTTCTAGCCCTGCCACAAACCAGGGGCAGCGCAGTACAATGGTAACGTGACGCTGAAGTGACATAATAAAATAGCGTTCTTAGAATAAAGACTGAACATCACTCAATAGATAGGCTATTTTATTATTAGTCTCACTGTTATAATGTTAACCTATTTCACTCTCCTCACCAAAAGAATGGGATTAAATAGGACTATTGTGAAGATTCACTGTATGGCATAAAATTAAAAAGGCTCTCTGCGATAATGGCGGCTACTTCTCAAAAAAACATTGAGCATAACTCACAGCAACTTTTACTATTCTCATTCTAGGAATGTTCCTGAAATACTACTATTCTGAATTTTTATGTCTAACCTTTCCAGTCACCCTAAAAAGATACTACCTTGGTGGTGATGAAAAAATTTGTGTGCCCTTTCCATCTGTACCAGGTACCATCCCACTAATTTTCAGTGAGATGTTGTGCTTTCATAGACTCCAGTGTCATCTAACTTTAGAGTGTGGGTGGAGGATTCCTGTGTAAGACTTCAAAGTTCACACCCATCATAGCTTAGACTCATGGTCAGATGCAAACCAGCCACCCAGAAAACAGTATCTTCATACTTCAGAACTATCGGTGGTTTACCTTCCTTGTCCTGCAGAATTTGACCAAATAATTCTCTGCACAAGTCTATCCAGCAGTCTCCTTTCTAGAGAAACACTGCTTAGTGCCACTCCTGGGCTATGGGCCCAGCCATAGCCTCAGGTCCAGCCAGGGAGCCAAGTTCTCACTTGTCCATAGATAGCCGGGACACACATGTCCACCTCCTCCTTACTGGTGATTCTGGCAGCCTGACTTCATTACTTGCTTCCTGATTCCATTTGTACTTTATCTTCTAAATTAGAACCTCCTGATTCTTGCCTTGGATTTCCTTTAATTCTGATTCTGAGTCTCCTAACTAGCATTGCATTCCATCAAGTCCACTCTACCATTGTACCCTCCTACCCCAGGCCCCCCTAGTAATATTATTATTGAGAAAGATGTGAGGATGTCTTAGAGATTGGTGGAAAGTAATATGTTGAAGTGATTTAGATGAATAAATGTTATTCTCTAGTGAAAAAGATGCTAAATACTTGAAAAATGGATCAATACTTAAACAGCAGACTCTGTTTCCATGCATTTTAAATGTAAAAGGCCAAAGAGTATTTACTAAATCATGTATGTATTCCATATGATTTTAATTTCAAGGTAAAAGATGTAATTACATTAACAACCCTTACCCTTCCAGAGTCTGTGAGGAAAATGAGGGCCTTAGGAGAAAGCTAGATTTCAGTTGCCTATAATAAGCACAAAAGG
>NW_011494826.1:2917387-2921795 GCF_000754665.1 Bison bison bison | reverse complement strand
AGATTTCAGTTGCCTTTAATAGGCAGAAATGGAATTTATAGAAACAAAAAACCTCAAACCAAAAGAAAACCTAAAACTCAGGATATCAGTGGTAATTATGATAAAACAGAGGTGCCATAAGTCTTTGGTGATAATAGCAGACCTGGAGGCTAAGGAAAAGAGTGAGTGGTGGTCGGTGTGGGGAGTTTGATGAAGCTTGTAGGAGACCTGCACCCTTGTTACTGCTGGGCACTTGTTGGCAAAGGGGCTGTGTGCAAAGAGGGAATGGGGTCTGAAGGAATAAATGGGCTCCAAGATTTCATGTGGAATACATGATTCAGTAAATACTCTTTGGCCTTTTACATTTAAAATGCATGGAAACAGAGTCTGCTGTTTAAGTATTGATCCATTTTTCAAGTATTTAACATCTTTTTCACTAGAGAATAACATTTATTCATCTAAATCCCTTCCACATATTAAGGTACATAATTAAAATGCATTAATTAAATTATGGGTGATCTTAAGAATTCAAATGCCTTTTTGAGAAATGGACAGTTGAAATTAATTAATTTGTTACTGTTCTAGGACCTTACTAACTTAACCAGGCTGCGTCACTTAAAGGATTTATGTCTGAATGATCCTCAGTATAAAACCAATCCAGTTTGTCTGCTGTGTAATTATTCCACACATGTGTTATATCATTTGCCGTGCCTTCAAAGACTCGATACGTTTGATGTGTCACCAAAGCAGATCAAGGAACTGGCAGATGTAAGTGTGTCCCTAATCAGGTATCTGTGACTTAAGTTTAATTAACTGCCTCTTTCTGGCTATGTCAACGTGTGGTAGGTAGTATTATTTTGTCAGTGTTGTCACCAATTCTACTTTTGCCCAGTGAGCTGGATATTTCACATAAATGCATATAAATAATAATAATATTAGTACTAGAACCTCAATTTAGATGACAATACTGGAAGGTAAAATAATAGAAAAATATTTATAATTTATATAAAGCTTAAAGAAGAAAATCTGAAAAATTATCATCAGTGCTAAGAATATATGAAAATTAATAAAACCTAAACAAAGTAGAAATGAAACAAGTAACTTCCTCTCATTTGGAATATTATATATCAAAATTAGAAAATACCCATGGTTGATGGTAGTATGCCAGGATTAGGTAGATTTTAATCTAATTAAAGATGGTTTGGGGTTCTCTGTAAGTATAAGTGTAAGTATAAGTGGATCCACTCACACTGCCAAAATCTTGAAGATGTCCAAAATCTTGAAGATGACCAAAATCTTGAAGAGAGCTTTTCCTGGGCTGTCACTGATGGTGAATCTCTCAGTAAAGGGGCTACTTTGACATGGTACTAAAGTTTTGTAATTTGAGAATAGAGTTCATAGGAATTTACCATGTTTATTAATATTCTTTCCACATTATATTTCTACTTCTCCTTCCAGTCCATTGAGTCCCATTTGTTCATTTAGTTAACCATTCAATAAACAGTTTATGAGTATCTAGAATGTGCCAAGCATGTGGATGCCCCCACATAAAGCCCTTCCATCCTTTCCTTGTGGTTCATCCATTATCTCAACACAGATGAAGAATGTCTTTACCCATTTATCTTGTTTCTCTTCTCTTGTTAGCCTGAGGATTTATTGTCAAGTTCCCTTCTTTCCTCTCTTCTTTTCAAAACTGAGATTATCCTCTCTCCCATCCCAATCTAAGAAGTGAGCTGTCTTGTAATATTGAGCAAAGAGCTAGATAGTTATTGTCTACTAGCAGAGGTTCAGAGTCATCGGAGGGTCAGGTAGGAATGTTTTCTCTAACAGTGTTAAGTCAAAAATAATTACAAAACTTCACAGTGACACCATATTTTTGAAATTTCCATTATCGTCTCTGTGTTTTTTAATCACACACTTTCTAAAAGGTGAGCAGGGTGAATGCGCTTCATTAAACTACTTGTCTGATTAATTTATCTAACAAATATTTAATGCCTATTAGACATTGAGACACAGTTCAAGGCACTAGAAATAAAATGACCAAAATAGATAAAACCCCTGCTTCCAAATGGAGTTTACATTCTAGTGAGAGAAGACAGATAATAAGGACTAAATGAGTAAAAAACTAGTATGTCAGATGGTGATAAATGCTATGGAGAACAACACAGTGAAGGAAACAAGATTGTTGGTAGGCGCAGAGGAAGGGTTATTGCCTTTTTTGTAAGAATTGTTTGGAAATTATTTATTTAGGCAACATTTGAGCAGAGAACTGAGGAAGTAATGGGGCAAGCTCTTCAGGGATCAACAAGAACAAAGACCTTAAGCAGGAGCATGCCTCTCATATTTTAAGAACAACAAGGAGGCTAGTCTGGCTGGAGCTGAGGAAGTAAAGAGGAGAGAAAGAGATGAATACAGGAGTGGCGGGGTCGGGGGGTGGGGGGCAAACCATGTGAGACTGAAGAATGGTATAAGAACTTTGGCTTTTACTTTCAGTGATATGAGGCCACTGGAAAACTTTGAGAGGAGGTGAAACAAGATGCCTTATGTTTTAAAGTGTTAATCACTCAGTCATGTCCGACTCTGTGACCTCATGGACTGTAGCCCACCATGAAATTCTCCAGGCAAGAATACTGGAGTGGGTAGCCATTCCTTTCTGCAGGTGATCATCCCAACCTAGGGATCAAACCCTGGTCTCCCACACTACAGGCAGATTCTTTACTGCCTGAGCCACCAGAGAAGCAAAGGGATCTTTTTTTGGATAATAAATTAAGAATAGAGGATTTGAGGGGAAAGGTGAAAGCAGAGAGACCAGTTAGGTTCCAGAAACTTGGATGAGAGATGTTGATGGTTTGATACAGGACACTATAGTGGAGGTAGTAAAAAGTAATCAAATTGTGGTAGTAGTTAGAAGGTGGGACCCATCTGGATTTGCTGATAGATTGAATTTGAAGTGTAGAAGAACAAAGTAGAGAATAATTCCAAGCAACTGGCCCAAGCAACTGAAGGAAAAGGAGCTGCTATTTGATGAGATAAGGAAGAGTATGGGAGGAATACATTTAGAAGGAAGAATCACAGTCTAATTTTAAGCACAGAGGGTTTGAATAATCTTTTGAACATCTGTGATAGATATGAGTCTATTTAATAGAGTCGCCTAGGTTGAAGATATAAATATGAGAATTGAAAGCAGAAGGACAGTACCAAGCTGAGGACTGGATGAGTCACCAAGGGCATGGTGTGGATGGGAAGGTAGGGTAGGTGTGTCACTTGGGTAGGTAGGTCCTGACTTTACTTGCTACTTGTAGGCAAAAAAAAAAAAAAAAAAAAGCACCATTTGCCCTTTCCTTAGTTAATGATTTTTTTTTTTTCCCTTAGTGGCACCCAAGAAACAAGCTCTTCTTGGTCAGGAATTTTTATCTGCTAATCATCACCCCAAACAGCTTTCCCCACTCTTAAATGCGCCAATTTTATGAATGCCTTGTATTTTGCACAAGGATTTAATGATTTCAGTTTCAGAATTTCATAGCATGTGTGGGAAAGGGAATTATTTTGCTTTTTCAGCATTCATATATTTGTTTCCATTCCATCTTTTATGCCAAATAATTCTGTTGGGATCTTGACTATCTACTCTCTACTAAGTAAATCAGATAACAGAATACAAGCCTTCCAACTTATTTGAGTACAGATTTCCTGATAAAAAGAAATCTCTTCATTATTTCAGGTAAATAGTTAAAACCAGGTCATATTATATTAATAATATTATTAATAATATATATTAATAATATGACCTGATTTTTTTATTTTCTTCTCAGCTAGTTCTTTTTACTAGTATAACTCATAAGCACCATTTACTTTGTGTATTTCTTTTTTGTATTTTTAAATTTTTTTTTAATTTATTTTTTAATTGAAGGATAATTGCTTTATAGAATTTTGTTGTTTTCTGTCAAACTTCAACATGAATCGGCCATAGGTATATATATTTCCCCTCCTTTTGGAGCCTCCCTCCTATCTCCCTCTCCATCCCACACCTCTAGGTTGATACAGAGCCCCTGTTAAAGAGTTTCCTGAACCATATAGCAAATTCCCATTGGCTATCTATTTGTAAGTTTCCATGTTACTCTTTTCATTCATCTCACCCTCTCCTCCCCTCTCCCCATGTCCATAAGTCTATTCTCTATGTCTGTTTGCCCATTGCTGCCCTATAAATAAGTTCTTCAGTATCATTCTTCTAGATTCCGTATATATGTGTTAGAATACAATATTTATCTTTCTTTTTCTGAGTCACTTCATTCTGTATAATAGGTTCTGTGTTCATCCACCTCATCAGAACAGACTCAAATGTGTTCCTTTTTATGGCTGAGTAGTATTCCATTGTGTATATGTACCACAACTTTATCCATTCATCTGTCAATAGACATCTAGGTTGCTTCCA
>NW_011494826.1:2913626-2917287 GCF_000754665.1 Bison bison bison | reverse complement strand
TGTATAATAGGTTCTGTGTTCATCCACCTCATCAGAACAGACTCAAATGTGTTCCTTTTTATGGCTGAGTAGTATTCCATTGTGTATATGTACCACAACTTTATCCATTCATCTGTCAATAGACATCTAGGTTGCTTCCATGTTCTAGCTATTGTAAATAGTGCTGCAGTGAACAATGGGATACATGTGTCTTTTTCAATTTTGGTTTCCTCAGGGTATATGCCTAGGTGTGGGATTGCTGAGTCATATGGTGGTTTTATTCCTAATTTTTTAAGGCATCTCCATACTGTCTTCTGTAGTGGCTATATCAGTTTACATTCCCACCAACAGGGCAAGAGTGTCCCCTTTTCTCCACACCCTCTTCCGCATTTATTGTTTGTAGACTTTTTGATGATGGCCATTCTGACTGGTTTGAGGAGATATCTCACTGTAGTTTTGAATTGCGTTTCTCTAAAAATGAGCGATGTTGAGCATCTGTCTTTTCATGTGTTTGTTAGCCATCTGTATGTATTCTTTGGAGAAATGTCTGTTTAGGTCTTTTTTCCCACTTTTTGATTGGGTTGTTTGTTTTTCTGGTATTGAGTTGTATGAGCTGCTTGTATATTTTAGAAATTTATCCTTTGTCAGTTGTTTTATTTGCTGTCATTTTCTCCCATTCTGAGCGTTGTCTTGCTTATAGTTTCCTTTGCTGTGCAAAAGCTTTTACAATTAATCAGGTCCCACTTGTTTACTTTTGTTTTTATTTCCATTATTCTAGGAGGTGGGTCATGGAAGATCTTGCTTTGATTTAGGTCATTGAGTGTTCTGCCTATGTTTTCCTCTAAGAGTTTTATAGTTTCTGGCCTTACCTTTAGGTCATTAATCCATTTTGAGTTTATCTTTGTGTATGGTGTTAGGAAGTGTTCTAATATCATTCTTTTACATGCAGCTGTCCAGTTTTCCCAGCACCATTTATTGAAGAGGCTGTCTTTGCCCCATTGTATATTCTTGCCTCCTTTGTCAAAAATAAGGTACCCACAGGTGCATGGGTTTATTTCTGGGCTTTCTATCTGTTTCATTGGTCTATATTTCTGTTTTTGTGCCAGTACTATACTGTCTTGATGACTGTAGCTTTGTAGTATAATCTGAAGTCAAGAAGCTTGATTCCTCCAGCTTCATTCTTCTTTCTCAAGACTTCTTTGGCTATTCGGGGTCTTTTGTGTTTCCATTTGAATTTTGAAAATTTTTTATGTAGTTCTGTGAAAAATGCCATTGGTAATTTGATAGGGATTGCATTGAATCTGTAGATTGCATTTGGTAGTATAGTCATTTTCACAATATTGATTCTTCCTACACAGGAACATGGAATATCACTCCCATCTGTTTATGTCATCTTTGATTTCTTTCATCAGTGTCTTAAAATTTTCTGTATTCAGTTGTTTTCTCTCCTTAGGGAAATTTATTCCTAGATATTTAATTCTTTTTGTTGCAGTGGTGAATGGGATTGATTCCTTAATTTCTCTTTCTAATTTTTCATTGTTAGTATATAGAAATGCAAGTGATTTCTGTGTATTGATTTTGTATCCTGCAACTTTGCTAAATTCACTGATTAGCTCTACTAATTTTCTGATACTATCTTTAGGGTTTTCTATGGCAATGGCACCCCACTCCGGTACTCTTGCCTGGAAAATTCCATGGATGGAGGAGCCTGGTAGGCTGCAGTCCATGGGGTCACAAGGAGTTGGATATGACTGAGCGACTTCACTTTCACTTTTCACTTTCATGCATTGGAGAAGGAAATGGCACCCCACTCCAGTGTTCTTGCCTGGAGAATCCCAGGGGCAGGGGAGCCTGTTGGGCTGCCATCTATGGGGTCGCACAGAGTCAGACACGACTGAAGCAACTTAGCAGCAGCAGCAGCAGCATGTACAGTATCATGTCATCTGCAAGCAGTGAGAGCTTTACTTCTTCTTTTCTGAACTGGATTCCTTTTATTTCTTTTTCTTCTCTGATTGCTGTAGCTAGGACTTCCAGAACTATGCTGAATAATAGTGGTGAAAGTGGACACCCTTTCTTGTTCCTGATCTTAGGGGGAATGCTTTCAGTTTTTCACCATTGAGAATAATGTTTGCTGTAGGCTTATCATATATGGCCTTTACTATGTTGAGGTAGGTTTCTTCTATGCAAATTTTTTGAAGAGTTTTAATCATAAATGGGTGCTGAATTTTGTCAAAGGCTTTTTCTGCATCTATTCAGATGGTCATATGGTTTTTATCTTTCAGTTTGTTAATATGGTGTATCACATTGATTGATTTGCATATATTGAAGAATCCTTGCATCCCTGGAATGAACCCAACTTGATCATGGTGTATGAGCTTTTTGATGTGTTGCTGAATTCTGTTTGTTAAGATTTTGTTGAGGATTTTTGCATTTGTGTTTATCACTAATATTGGCCTGTAGTTTTCTTTTTTCATGTCTTTGTCTGGTTTTGGTATCGGGGTGATGATGGCCTCATAGAATGAGTTTGAAAGTGTTCCTTCCTCTGCAATTTTTTTAAAGAGTTTTTTTGTTTTTGAAAAATTTTGAAAGAGTTTTACCATGTGGCTCAACTGGTAAAGAATCTACCTGCAATGTGGGAGACTTGGATTCTATCCCACTTCAGTATTCTGGCCTAGAGAATTCCATGGATGTCCACGGGCTCACAAAGAGTTGGACAAGATAATAGGTGGTATTAACTTTGGGCTTCCCTTGTGGCTCAGCTAGTAAAGAATCTACCTGCAATCTGGGAGATCTGGGTTCAATCCCTGGGTTGGGAAGATCCCCTGGAGAAAGGAAAAGCTACCCACTCCAGTATTCTGGCCTGGAGAATTCCATGGACTGTATCAAAGAGTCAGACACAACTGAGAAACTCTGACTTTAGAAGGATAGGCATTATCTCTTCTCTAAATGTTTGATAGAGTTCTCCGGTGAAGTCATCTCGTACTGGGCTTTTGTGTTTTGGTAGATTTTTGATCACAGGCTTCAATTTCAGTGCTTGTAATTGGGTTGTTCATAATTTCTGTTTCTTCCTGGTTCACTCTTGGAAGACTGAACTTTTCTAAGAATCTGTCCATTTCTTCCAGGTTATCCATTTTATTGCCATATAGTTGTTCATAATAGTCTCTTATAATCCTTTGTACTTATGCATTGTCTGTTGTAACCTCTCCTTTTTCATTTCTAATTTTGTTGATTTGACTCTTCTCTCCTTTTTCTTGATGAGTCTGGCTAACGGTTTGTCAATTTCGTTTATCTTCTCAAAGAACCAGCTTTAGTTTTATTAATCTTTACTATTGTTTCTTTCAGTTCTTTTTCATTTATTTCTGCTCAGATCTTTATGTTTCTTTCCTTCTACTAATCTTGGGGGGTTTTTTTCTTCTTCTTTTTCCAGTTGTTTGGGTGTAAAGTTAGGTTGTCTATTTGATGTTTTCCTTGATTCTTGAGATATTGCTATAAACTTCCTTCTTAGAACTGCTTTTGCTGCATCCCATAGGTTTTGACCTGCCTCTTGAGAAATCTGTATGCAGGTCAGGAAGCAAAAGTTAGAACTGGACATGGAACAACAGACTGGTTCCAGATCGGGAAAGGAGTATGTCAAGGCTGTATATTGTCACCCTGCTTATTTAACTTATATGCAGAATACATC
>NW_011494826.1:2869971-2913384 GCF_000754665.1 Bison bison bison | reverse complement strand
CTTGTCAAACTATGGTTTTTCCAGTAGTCATGTATGGATGTGAGAGTTGGACTATAAAGACAACTGAGTGCTGAAGAATTGATGGTTTTGAACTGTGGTATTGGAGAAGACTCTTGAGAGTCCCTTGGGCAGCAAGGAGATCAAACCAGTCCATCCTAAAGGAAATCAGTCCTAAATATCCATTGGAAGGACTGATGCTGAAGCTGAAACTCCAATACTTTGGCCACCTGATGCAAAGAACTGACTTACTAGAAAAGACCCTGATGCTGGGAAAGATTGAAGGCAGGAGGAGAAGGGAACGACAGAGGCTGAGATGGTTGATTGGCATCACTGACCCAATGGACATGAGTTTGAGTAAACTCCGGGAGTTGGTGATGAACAGGGAGGCCTGGCGTGATGCAGTCCATGGGGTCAGAACATGTATACCTGTGGTGGATTCATTTTGATATTTGGCAAAACTAATACAATTATGTAAAGTTTAAAAATAAAATTAAATTAAAAAAAAAAAAAGAAAGATTTGGACATGACTGAATGACTGAACTGAACTGAACTGATAGGTTTTGAATTGTCTTTTCATTGTCATTTGTCTCTAGAAATTCTTTGATTTCCCTTTTGATTTCTTCAGTAACCTGTTGGTTATTTAGAAACGTGTTGTTTAATCTCCATGTGTTTGTGTTTCTTATAGTTTTTTTCTTGTAATTGATATCTAGTCTCATAGCATTGTGGTCAGAGAAGATGCTTGATGTGATTTCAGTTTTCTTTAATTTACTGAGGTTTGATTTGTGACCCAAGATGTGGTCTATCCTGGAGAATGTTCCATGTGTACTTGAGAAGAAGGTGTACTCTTTTGCATTTGGATGGAATGTCCTGAAGATATCAGTGAGATCCATTTCATGTAATGTATCATTTAAGACTTGTGTTTCCTTATTAATTTTCTGTTTTGATGATCTTTCCATTGGTGTGGAGTGGGGTGGTAAAGTCTCCTACTATTATTGTGTTATTGTCAGTTTCTCCTTTATGTCTGTTAGTGTTTGTCTTATGTATTGAGGTGCTCCTATGTTGGGTGCATAGATATTTACAATTATGTCTTCCTCTTGGATTGATTCCTTATCATTATGTAGTGTCCTCCCTTATCTCTTGTAATCTTCTTTATTTTAGGGTCTATTTTGTCTGACATGAGGATTGCTACTCTAGCTTTCTTTTGCTTCCCATATGCATGGAATATATTTTTCCATCCTCTCACTTTCAGTCTATATGGGTCTTTAGGTCTGAAGTGGGTTTCTTGTAGACAGCATATGTTTAGGTCTTGTTTTTGTATTCATTCAGCCAGTCTGTGTCTTTTGTTTGGAACATTTAGCTTATTTACATTTAAAGTAATTATTGATATATATGTTCCTATTGCCATTTTCTTAATTGTTTGGGGTTGATTTTGTAGATATTTTTTCTTCTCTTATATTTCTTGACTATAAAGTCCCTTTAACATTTGTTGTAAAGCTGGTTTGGTGGTACTGAATTCTCTTTAACTTTTGTTTGTCTGAAAAGCTTTTTATTTCTCCATCAATTTTGAATGAGATCCTTCCCAGGTACAGTAATCTTGGCTGTAGATTTTTCCCTTTCAGTACTTTAAATATATCCTGCCATTCCCTTCTGGCCTGCAGAGTTTCTGCTGAAAAATCAGCTGTTAAGCATATGGGGTTTCCCTTGTATGTTACCTGTTGCTTTTCCCTTGCTGCTTTTAATATTCTTTCTTTGTGTTTAGTCTTTGTTAGTTTGATTAGTGTGTGTCTTGGCATGTTTCTTCTTGGGTTTATCCTGTACGGTAATCTTTGTGCCTCTTGGACTTGATTAACTATTTCCTTTTCCATGTTGGGGAAATTTTCAACTATAATCTCTTAAAAAATGTTCTCATACCCTTTCTTTTTTTCTTCTTCTTCTGGGACCCCTGTAATTAGAATGTTGATATGTTTATATTGTCCCAGAGATCTCTGAGACTGTCCTCAGTTCTTTTCATTCTTACTTTCTTTTCTTCAGAAGTTATTTCCACCATTTAATCTTCCAGCTCAGTGATTCATTCTTCTGCTTCAGATATTCTGCTATTGATTCCTTCTAGGGTATTTTTAATTTCAGTAATTGTGTTGTCTCTGTTTGTTTATTCTTTAATTCTTCTAGGTCTTTGTTAATTTATTCTTGCATTTTCTCCTTTCTGTTTTCAAGGTTTTTAATCATCTTTACTATCATTATTCTGAGTTCTTTTTCAGGTAGTTTGCCTATTTCCTCTTCATTTATTTGGACTTCTGTGTTTCTAGTTTGTTCCTTCATTTGTGTAGTTTTTCTCTGCCTTTTCATTATTTTTTTTAACTTAATGTGTTTGAGGTCTCCTTTTTACAGGCTTCAAGGTTGAATTCTTTCTTCCTTTTGGTTTCTGCCCTCCTAAGGTTGGTCCAGTGGTTTGTGTAAGCTTCATATAGGGTGAGATTTGTGCTGAGTTTTTGTTTGTTTGTTTGTTTTTCCTCTGATGGGCAAGGCTGACTGAGGTGGTAATCCTGTCTGCTGATGAATCAGTTCATTTCAGTTCAGCTGCTTAGTCATGTCTGATTCTTTGTAACCCCATGGACTGCAGCACGCCAGGCTTCCCTGTCCATCACCAACTCCTGGAGCTTACTCAAACTCATGTCCATCAGGTCAGTGATCCCATCCAACCATCTCATCCTGTCAGCCCCTTCTCCTTCTGCCTTCAGTCTTTCCCAGCATTAGGGTCTTTTCTAGTGAGTCAGTTCTTTGCATCAGGTGGCCAAAGTATTGAAGTTTCAGCTTCAGTATCAGTCCTTCCAATGAGTATTCAGGACTGATTTCCTTTAGGATGGACTGGTTGGATCTCCTTGGTGCCCAAGGGACTCTCAAGACTCTTCTCCAACACCACAGTTCAAAAGCATCAATTCTTCGGTGCTCAGCTTTCTTTATAGTCCAACTCTCATAACTGTACATGACTACTGGTAAAATGCTGATGATTGCATTTGTATTTTTGTTTTGTTTGTTGTTTAGACGAGGTGTCCTGCACAAGGTGCTACTGGTGGTTGGGTGATGCGGGTCTTGTATTCAAGTGGTTTCCTTTGTGTGAGTTCTCACTATTTGATACTCCCTAGTCGTCTAGTCAAGGCTATGGTTTTTCCTGTGGTCATGTATGGATGTGAGAGTTGGACTGTGAAGAAGGCTGAGTGCCGAAGAATTGATGCTTTTGAACTGTGGTGTTGGAGAAGACTCTTGAGAGTCCCTTGGACTGCAAGGAGATCCAACCAGTCCATTCTGAAGGAGATTAGCCCTGGGATTTCTTTGGAAGGAATGATGCTAAAGCTGAAACTCCAGTACTTTGGCCACCTCATACGAAGAGTTGACTCATTGGAAAAGACTTTGATGCTGGGAGGGATTGGGGGCAGGAGGAGAAGGGGACCACAGAGGATGAGATGGCTGGATGGCATCACTGACTCGATGGACATGAGTCTGGGAGAACTCCGGGAGTTGGTGATGGACAGGGAGGCCTGGTGTGCTGCGATTCTGGGGTCACAAAGAGTCGGAGACGCCTGAGCGACTGAACTGAACTGAACTGAACTGTGGGTTAGTTCCGCTAGCAAAGTAATGCTCAAAATTCTCCAAGCCAGGCTTCAACAGTACGTGAACTATGAACTTCCAGATTCAAGCTGGATTTGGAAAAGGCAGAGGAACCAGAAATCAAATTGCCAACATCTGTTGGATCATCAAAAAAGCTAGAGAGTTCCAGAAAAACATCTACTACTGCTTTATTGACTATGCCAAAGCCTTTGACTGTGTGGATCACAACAAACTGTGGAAAATTCTGGACATGGAAAAATAGACTGGTTCCAAATAGGGAAAGGAGAACTTCAAGGCTGTATATTGTCACCCTGCTTATTTAACTTATGTCCAGAGTACATCATGAGAAATGCTGGACTGGATGAAGCACAAGCTGGAATCAAGATTGCCAGGAGAAATATCAATAGCGTCAGATATGTAGATGGCACCACACTTATGGCAGAAAGTGAAGAAGAACTAAAGAGCCTCTTGATGAAAGTGAAAGAGGAGAGTGAAAAAGTTGGCTTAAAACTCAACATTCAGAAGATTAAGATCATGGCATCTGGTCCCATCACTTCATGGCAAATAGATGGGAAAACAATGGAAATTGTGACAGACTATTTTTGGGAGTTCCAAAATCGCTGCAGATGGTGACTGCAGCCATGAAATTAAATGATGCTTGCTCCTTGGAAGAAAAGTCATGACTAACCTAGACAGCATATTAAAATCAGAGACATTACTTTGGCAACAAAGGTCCATCTAGTCAAAGCTCTGGTATTTCCAGTGGTCATGTATGGATGTGAGACTTGGACTATAAGGAAAGCTAAGTGCTGAAGAATTGATGCTTTTGAAATGTGGTGTTAGAGACGACTCTTGAGAGTCCCTTGGACCGCAAGGATATCCAACCAGTCCATCCTAAAGGAAATCAGTCCTGAATATTCATTGGAAGGACTGATGCTTAAGCTGAAACTCCAATACTTTCACCACCTGATGTGAAGAGCTGACTCATTTGAAAAGACCCTGATGCTGGGAAAGATTGAAGGCAGGAGGAGAAGGGGATGACAGAGGATGAGATGGTTGGATGTCATCACCGACTCAATGGACATGAGTTTGAGTAAACTCCAGGAGTTGGTGATGGACAGGGAAGCCTGGCCTGCTGCAGTCCTTGGGGTCACAATGAGTTGGACACAACTGAGTGACTGAACTGAACTGACCTGAGGGTTAGTTCTCTGGTAGTCTAGGATCTTGGAGTCAGTGCTCCCACTCCAAAGGCTCAGGGCTTGATCTATATCCTCCCACTAAACTGTAAATCATGTGCAGTACTGGGAACATGTCTGGTTCACCACTATGATGTCTTTATCAAATGTGATATAACTTCCAGTGGCTCAGCTGGTAAAGAATCCACCACACCCATATCAAGAAATCCAAACAGGAAGAAGCTCAAGGTCAAGGAAACTCCCAGGTGCCATGGAAAGAACAGGAGTTTCTGAGGCAGGCTGGCCATGGTTCTCTTAAGAAACCTGAAGTGCTTTCCAAGATTTCTCGAGCCTCCACTTTCCAGTCTGTAAAATGGGGAGAAGCTAGTTGTGCCTGCAAAGCTCCTGGTGCCTGGTGTATTACTTAATGGTGGATTTTCAGTTTATCATGATAAGCATTAATAACTACATGATCCATTGATATTAAGAAATTCAAGATAACTGAATTAGATTGACAGTTTAGTAACTTGCTTAATCTAAAACAAATTCATCTAGAGCATCATTTTACAAATTTGTAAAAAAAAACACGAAATGCTCTTTCTTAAACATGATTTTAAAAAATGAATAATGTTACCTTTGCTTTTATTATCTTAAATTTATTTTTTCAATTAATCAAATAGGAATAATACATTAGCTTTAGTAGTACTGCTGCATTACCTAAATGATATTTGTAAATTGAGTTCTATCTATATTCTCTTTATGTTGGCATCCTGAAAGTAAATGTAAATATGCCCCACACTTAAAATATTACCCACAGAGAAAATCTTTGAGATTTTTATATTTTGCTTATTAAATTTGAGTAGAGAATTCTGTATAACCATTATCATTTCAACTAATATTATTAGTAACTGAGCATGTAAAACTTTAAATTTTTATATAAACACACCATACTCATATAATACCACTAATAATTACCTATAATGTTTTGTTTCAGCTAACCTTCTGGGTTTTTTCTCACTTTTAGACCACAGCAATGAAAAAAATAATGTATTACAATATGCGTATAAAAACTGTTCAGAGGCATCTTAATGAAGATCTTGAAAAACTAAATGATCGAAAATGTAAATTACAGAAGTTGCCAGAAGAACGAATAAAATTATTCAACTTTTTGAAAAAAAATGTAAGATAATATCGTAAAATTTCAATAGCCATGTCTTAAGAAAACTGGCAGATGGCATTATCTTTTAAATTTTATATATATGTATAGAATTATACATATACATTAGTACCAAGTTTCAAGTAAGTTTGCCCTGAAAATGTTTTGATTCTAGGTACTTAACTTGGCTTCATTCTGTGCTTAGAAGTCTGCAATTTAAAAAGGGTATAGGCTTATTAATTTACAGAATTTTAAAAATACTGGGTAATTCAATATGATTCACTGAGTTATAGAGATCTGTGAGACTTATTTCACTGCATTTTTATTAGATACCAGCAGGCTGTGCTCAAAATTCATTTTTTGTTTAAAGAGCTAAAATATTCCTTCACTAACACTATTAAGGTATACAACATGGTGGGAACTTTATAACAAGCTATACTTTAGTAGTTATATGTTCCTTTATTATTTAGAATAAATTGAATTTCCTTTACTAAAAGTGGACTCTGAAAAATGAAGAATTACCTCAAAACAGAATTTTGTATGTATCAGAATTTATTGTATTTAAAAAGTATAGGAAAATAATGGTGTATTTAAACAATAGTGTTACGAAAATAGTCACACTACTTGGGAGTAGGAGAATTGAGTCCTTACTTTATACTTTACCAAAAGCTAATATAATGGGGAAAAATAATTAAATGTAAAAATAAAATCATAAAAAGGCAGAGAATATATAGATTAATATATTTGACTGATCTCAGTCTGCCAAATAAGAAAAATACTATAAACTCTAGAAAAACACTATAAATCATGAAGGACAGAATTAAGATTTGATTTTAAAAAGTGCTTTTGTACTAAAAAGCATCATTAATGAAAATAAATAATAAATGACAATCTGAAAAATTTTGTTTAGGATAAAGGTACTCGTAAACAAAACAAAAAGGAAATATCCAGATAGAAAAATTGAACAAATTCCATGAACTTTCATTTTACAATAGAAGAAATAAAAACTGACTAATAAACATTTGAAAGAAGACCTCAGTCTGACTGTTAATTTCTGGGTATGAAATAAGACAACAAGCAACCATTTTCACCTATAAATTTGTCGTAGCCTGCCTGGTGAAGATGCATGTGTGCATGCTCAGTCGCTTCTGACTGTTTGCAACCCCATGGACTGTAGCCCACTAGGCTCTTCTGTCCATGGGATTTTTTCAGGCAAGAATACTGGAATGGATAGTCATTTCCTACTCCAGGGGATCTTCACAACCCAGGGATTGAACTCGAGTCTTCTGCATCTCCTTCATCGGCAGGCAGATTCTTTACTTCTGAGCCACCTGAGAAGCCCACCTGGTAAAGATGGGTATGACACTATTACACCACTGATGAGAGTGTAATTGGGTCATATATATTACTAACAGTCTAAAAATGCTCATAGCCTTTGACCCAGTAAATCTACTACTAGATTTGGATAAATACTTATATATAAGAATATTCATCACTGTGCTATTAATAATAATAAAAACTGGAAACTACCTAAATGTTTAAATTTAAAAAGACAGGAAGAATTATTCATTCTTAAGATAGAATGGTATGTAGCCATTAAAAACCAAGTTTTTAAATACATTAATACTCTTTCTGAAATGAACAAGTTTAAATTCGGTTATAGTCAAAAAATATTCTTAAAGTTAAAACATGAGCATAATTTAAATTATTTATTTGAATAAGAAATCACAGGAGAACCAGTATATGGAAATCACTCTTTATCTGCCATTTTCATGTGCAAATGGATATATTAATATGTGAAAAATAATAGCTATATGTTTTATAAACTACAGACAATTTTATAAAATATGCTTACTTGGTTTTTTAACAACTATATATAGCCATTACAGAGAAGGGAGTAGGGAAACTTAACAAATTAGTCTATTTGTATATACCTGTCTGTGTACAGTACAATTTATCTTGAAATCCATCCTACAAGACTGGGGTTAGGGTAAGGCAAGTGAGGCACTCACTCTGGGCTCAAAATTTAAGGGAAGGTTCAAAACCTCCATAATAAAGATAAATCTTATACTTTAATATAATACATTTTAAAAATACCAATGAATGCAAAAAAGTCCTTTATGAACAAAAAAAAATCCCAAATATCAATAGTTATGTTGATAACTATTTTGCAGAGTCATATAGGAGACTGAGGCAAAGAGAAAAATGTGCACTGCTATACCCATGCTTTTATGTATTTTTATGTTAATTTTTCCCAGAATACCAAAATAGTTGAAAAATTGAAAAGTAGGAGTGGTAAAAGTCACATTATTTCTAGTTTAGGTATTTTCTTTGTATCAAAACCAGCATTTCTTATCATTTTACTTTAATGGAAGCTAACTCATCAATAATATTTTAAAATTTACTTCTTTGCTTTTCTCATTTTCAATTGAGAGGACTGCTATGTTTGAAGTAGTTAATATTGTCTTTCATTTGGGCAAGAGAAACTGGGTGACTGAACTTGAACTAAAGTTATAATCATGTGTTTGCCATGGTTTTATGAAGTTTGACTTATTTATATCTAGGTTTCTACTTTACTAATTTAAGTTAACTAAATATTTAATAGATTCCACTAAATGATTTTGCTCTCTGGCACATTGATTTCAACAGTTGGAACGGGAACTGACTGAACTCAAAGGATCTGGGAAAGGACACAATGATAGATCCAATAACAATAAAGTAACTGAGCTTGAAAAATCAAAAATCTGTGAAACTGTCACAGAAGAACCAAGTCTTCAACAGAAGATAGTGATCAAACTAAATGCCTTGAATGAAAGGGTAACATTCTGGAACAAAAAACTAGATGAGTATGTTTAATGAATTATCTAGTTGTTCAAATTTGAAACATGAAGAAAAAGAAAGTTCTAGGTCATTAGTTGAGCCCAATTCTCTCCTTCAGGAATGGAAAGAATTACAGTATGAAGTACAACACAAAATGTGTTTCCAGCCCAGTTCTTAGGCGACATGGGCATCTCTGGTTCAAAGCTAAATTTAGTTTTTTACAGAGGCAATACTTCACTAGAAACAGTGCATTTCCTTTGAGTGGCTTCTTGTTGCACCGTTACTCTAGTATCTGCAAACTAAAAACATTAGTTTTTTCTAACATTAGCTGCTACTGGTGCAGAAACTCACAACATAGATGAGACTGGGCAAAGCACATACAAAAGTTGTCTGGAAATATGTAGAAACAAATTCAGGTTGAGTATCAACTAGAAACAGAAATCAAGAAGACTTAGTAAGTACTGTGAGTTTCCTTTTACTTAAGAGGGCACTAAGTGGATAAGTTAGTTTGCCCTATAATAATACTAACAAAATAATAACTAATACTTACTGAGTTCTTCCTCAGTGCCAAATTCTTTTCTAAGAGCTTTACATATATTTTGCATATAATCCTCAAAAAGGCCTATTCAGGTATAAGTACTGTCAATAATGTTATTTTCTGAGATATTGCAGTAGAAAAATGTTGTGATTTGTCTAAAATCTGAGAATCATAAATGGTAAAGCCAGGAGTCTTCTAACCTTCACTTCTTCTGAGGTTAACAAAATTTGAGGTGATTATAATTGCCAAAAATAGAATGTCTTTTACTTGGTTTAACTGTTAACATCAAGCTTTCTTTATCCACTGATGAAAGCCTTATATTTTGACATCAACTTAGAAGAAGCTATCATAAATTTTAGTGTTGTGATTTTTAGATAATTTTAATGTTTTTTTTTTCTTAAATAGAATTGAAGCAATTTATCGTATTGAAGTAAAGCGAAAGAAGAAAAGTCATAGTTTATTAATCCCATTTTTGTTAATTGAATTGGAGACGGTGGGAAATATCCACTTTGAAGAAGGCACTCGATCTGATGACTGGTAAATCTTTTGAAATTTAGTTATAGCTTTAAAACTAATCTTAAGTGCTTAGGATCATAGACCAAAATATCAACTTATAAAAATCTTAAAATGTCCCATTTCAACACACTTTCCATATAGAGTATTCATCAACTGAAAATTGGCAGTTACTTACTTTACACCTATACATTTCTCTGTTTACACAATTGCCATGAGCTAACTTGAAAACATCCTAATAGTAATTCTTTACTTTTTACTCAATTTCCCTTAGCCCAAGAGCAGAATATAATTTAGAAGAGTTATGGTTAAGCATTTATTTTGTGTCTGTACTGTTTATTTCTGGACTGAATATAGCCCTGGTTTCTGACTACTGGGTGAGAAGCGAGAGCAGAAAAGGAATGGCAAGGCAGGGTTGGCAGCAGCAGGTTGTAAACACTGGAGGATCCTGCCTGGGAGCCCACAGAGTCAAACTAGTCGTCTAGAACTAGCCGGAGTCGGGGTGCACGTAGACTTTATGAGTTTTAAAATAAGGCAGATACTTAAAAACTAGGAATTCGGGTGGAAAGTCCATCTGGACAAAAACAGAATAGCCACCCAAAACAGAAGCCAGAAGCAGGCATCTGCACTTCAGAATCAAGGCCTACTGGTGGAACAAGGAAGTGGTTGTGTTGCTTCAGCTAGAGAGTGTGCGTATGTGTGTGTGTGTGTGTGTGTGTGTGCGTGCGCGTGCGCGCGCAGTCACTCAGTCGGGTCCAACTCTTTGCAACCCCATGGACTGTAGTCCACCAGGTTTCTCTGTCCATGGCATTTCCCAGGCAAAAATACTGGAGTGGGTTGCCATTTCCTACTCCAGGGGATTTTCCTGACCCTGGGATTGAAACCGTGTCTCCTGCTGAGCCACTGGGGAAGCCCAACTAGAGGGTACAACCTTCAAGAATGATCCTAAAAAAGAGCCTTGGCACAAAAATGTCATAATTACAACTTTCACATTTCTGCAATCATTTTCTCAAAATCAAGAAGCCTATGAATGAGCTGAAGATTTCCCTCGAACTCTAGAAACATTCTACAAACTTGAATTGTGGGGAGAAACCAGGAAATGTTTAAAGCTACAGAATGGACTTGGTATTTCACCCCCAAGGATGGTTTTGCTCACAGTCAGTGTTGAAACAAACACTGATTTTTATGGACTAAAATGCAAAACTTCAGTAACTTTTAGAAAGAAACATGTGTGAAAGTATCTGCCTGCAATGCAGGAGCTGCAGGGAGACATGGGTTCGATCCCTGGGTGGGAAAGATCCCCTTGAAAAAGGCATGGCAACCTACTCCAGTATTCTTGCCTGAAGAACTTCATGGACAAAGGAGCCTGGCAGGCTACAGTCCATGGCTTTGCAGAATTGGACACGACTGAAGTGACTTAGCACTGCAGCAAGCATGCACGCACTTTAAGCCAAGCCCCCTGATTCTATTAGATGAGGCTCTAACTCAGTTCTGTGAGTAAAAGCTACTGAACGTTCCTGGGGAACTTTGGTGGAAAAGTATAAGACACTCTGCCCAAGGGAAAAGGAATATTTTAAAATATTTTCTTTTGTTTCAGTACACCCACTTGCCCAGTGATTATCACTGTTTGTTTAACCATAATAATTTGTTTTTTATGTACAAACATAAAAGGTGGACTTCCCTGGTGGCTCAGATGGTAAAGAATCTGCCTACAATGCAGGAGACCTGGGTTGGATGCCTGGGTAGGGGAAGAGCCCCTGAAGAAGGGAAGGCAACCCACCCCAGTATTCTTGCCTGGAGAACCCCATGGACAGAGGAGCCTGATGGGCTACAGTCCTTGGGTCACAAAGAGTTGGACAAGATTGAGCAACTATCACTTTTACCTTTCGTATAAAAAGTGCCTTTTCATATAAAAGTTACCCCACTTTCCATGTAAACAAGTGGAGGCCTTGATTTTTCAAGTGTAAGAATTGAATGGTATCTCTTGCAGGATGTATGCATCATTCTTCAGTCATTCATTTGTATTCACTCAACCTACATGAGTTATTTTTTTGTTATTTATTTCTTTTTAACTTACCACAAAGTAAGCTCTTTATAAAACAAGTAGATTAGCTTTTATAAAAATATGTAAAAGCAAGATAACTAAAAAGCCATTTAGGTAACTGTGTCATTGGTGGATTTTTAATAAGCATTAATAATTTTTACTTGGTTTTAATAAGAATAACCTGGATCCATTTTAAGGAGACCATCAGATATATGTTGGCAGAATTTTAAGAACTGTTGGTTATTTTTACCATACTACAAGCTTGACGACTACCTTAGCCCTGATCTTTTATGTATATTAAGAAACAACTGTTCAAATGCTTTAAATTACTCTGTGTGGCACATAGCTATTTACTTTATTTAAACACTGATCGTTAGTAATATTTTTCAAGCCGATGACTTACCATTTAATGAAAAAGTACTGGAATAGAGCTAGAACTATAAATATAAAGTTTATATAAATATCTGTATATTTATATAAACTATAAATATAAACTGGAAAATATAGTTTTTTACCAAAAAAACCTTTGTTTATAGTACAAGAGCATTGCAGATTTCTAATTGTGTATCGCTGCATATTTCTTAGCTTCATTTCTTCTATAAAATTAAAGGGCTTTATTTTTCAATTTTAAAAAGTCCCGACTTTACAGAGACTTGCCTGTTGAGTAGACTTGCCACTATAGCATTTTCGTTACAGATCGTATTATTTACCTATGCATTGCCAATTTAGTTATCTATTGACATCATATAGCATTTATCAAACGGGGACTCCAAAGCATCAAAGATACTGTCCTCGTAGTTGAGAAGCTTTTAACCTAGTTATAGATACAGGGCATTTACAATGTAAAGAAATCACTTCTAAGTACCATAGAACAAAATATGTGACTCTGTGAGCTCCCTGGGGACAGACAGAACATGCCTTATAAATCTAGTATAGGGGTAGCTGAATTCAATCAGTAACTACTAATTGAAGTCTCCATATCAATTTATAGATACTTAACAGGTTCAATTTTGTCTATAAAATAACTTAGTAATTAATCTTTTTATTTATAAACATTTCGTGCTGCCCTGTTTTAGGCAGCTACAGAAACTCAGACTTTTTGCTTTATACCATTTTATATTTGGTTTTGATATGGTGTAAGTCAGCAAGCTAACGTACTTATTAAATGCTTATTCAGGATTTTGAAGTGCATTTTAATGTATTTTATTAAGCTCCATTTAAAATCATATGCCTTCTACTATGCTAGACGAGTACATCATTTGTGTATTCGTGAACATTTGTAGGCATCTCTCGGTGTAACTGAATACCTTAGTTTATGTGCGTATCACCACTATGGATGCTCACACATTCAGTCTCATTGAATGAGTGGGGGCACCCAGTGAAATGAGGGGACTTCACTCTCCTGACCTCTGCAGATTTTGATGCTTTTAGCAATTCCTTTCTTATAACCTCACCTCTCTAGTTATTTTTTGTACTTAGACACTTCCTGCTTTTCTTTTTACACTCTCCCTTGATCATTTCTTCTGCACCTGCACTGTCAAAATTACTTAATTTTTTCTCCTTTGCACCAGTGCTGAATCTAGCCCAGTGTCCAATGGCAAGACACACTCAACACATTTGAAAGGGAGCTCACCCAGAGAGTAATAAAATAAAAAGTGGGGTTAGAATCGGAAAGCCTAGGTTCACACTCTATCTGCATAGTCTTAAAGCAGTTATGTAATCCATCTGAACGTTATCTGTAAAATAAGAAAAACGAAAGTCTATCACAAAAGGCGACCGCTAAGATTAGACAAGTTAATGTAAAAATCTTTAGTCCTTAGTCTTTTTGCTTTTGTTTTCCTCATCCTGCCTGCAAACCATCCTTTTCCTCTGGCTCCTCCATTCCTGTTTGTAGTCCTGCCATTGTCTTAGTCGTGGAGGCACAATAAACACTGAAGCCATTCTTGACTCTATTCTCTTCCTCAATATTCATATCTAATCAGTCTAAACAAGACCCTCAGCTTCTCTCCATAATGTCTCTTGAATTCATTCTCTCCTTTGTAACAAAATTACCTGCCCTCATAACCTTCCTCTTAGACTATTGCAGTATTCTAGCCTGGCGAATTTCACGAACAGAGGAGCCTGGCAGGCTGCAGTCCATGAGATCACAAAGAGTTGGACACAGCTGAGTAACTGACACTTTTACTTCAGACTATTGCAGCATCTAGTATAGTGTTTGTCTGTAGTGGGCACTCAGCGTTTACCAGCCAGTCAGTAAGGACACCTAGTTTCCCATATGCTCCCTTCCTACGCCAAGCACTCTGTTAAAAATAATAAAAGCCTCTTGTACCAACTTGTTATCTTCCAAATTACATTCTAACTCTTCACTGACATTCAGTGTCCTTCACTGTAGCATCTCCGAATTACCTTAAAACTTTTTCAAACTGCTTCAGAGTCAGCTAAACTATGCATGCCTCACTGCTTTTGGAGTATACCTGGTACACCATCACGTAGGTGGTTTTCTTTGTTTTGCTTCCTTCCCCCAGAATGCCTTACATCCCCAGCCCTTTGTGAGGGATATTCTTTTCAATCCCATCATCTGTTGTCATTGTTATTCTTTCTTCTTTTTGAATCTTCGTAGCACTGATTTGTATCTCTTTTATACTCTATAATTTTGCTTATACTTGACCTATTACTTTTTCACTTTGTTGGTTTATAAACTCAGTGAATATAGAGACTGAATCTTTTTAATTTTTGAGTCTTTTCTATTTTGTTCACTTGCTCAGCAGTCATCCATTAAGCTTCTACCATAAGTCACATTCTATACTAGGTGCTAGTGGTAAGTGGGGCACTTGAGGGAGATGCTCTGATCTGAATTTTGAAGGACAGATAGACGTTAACTATACAAAGAATTAGAGGAAGGACTTTGCATGCAGAGGCAACAACAGCACGTGAAAGGGTGTGTAAGTAGTTTAACACATCTCGAGAACTCAGTAGTTTCACGTGACAAGGGCCTGATCATTAACAGTCTTACAGGCTAGGCTGGGCAGTTTGAATTTTGCCCTTAAATCTACGGGACTCTCTGAAGGAAAGGTGTAGCAGATTTCAATATTATTTTATACAAAGCCCTAGAGAGTCTTGGTGTCAGGATTTCAGGTTCAGACTAAAATGCAGATACCTCAGAGCAGTGCTGCCGTGCTCCCCAGTGCAGTAGCATATATTCAGCTGTGAGAAGTTACCATCCTCCATGAGGTATGGACGATATTGTAAGTCTCATTAATTCTCTGTCAGTATAGGTCTGTTCTCCCTCCTCCAGCAGTATTCCAGCCTCTGAATGATGTTTCCCCATGCACACAGTGTGGCCAGGTGATTGAATGAATTGCTTTACTTCTGTGACCCCGGATAGCAGAGCCCTTGTCCTCTTCGTACTAGGGTTCTCTATCTCCAAGGCTCTAGGAATTTCATATAAAGAAGGGATCAACTGATTAATTCTCAGACAAAGAAAAGCTCTATGAAAGGATCATACTACTTAGAGTTTCCTGTGCCATTTCTGGTTCTTGCATTCCTGGAAGACCAGACTAGAAATGAGTAATTGTCCATTCGTTGAGCATGCAAGCAATAAAAAACAAAGGTTAAAGTCAAAGAAAGAGATCCATCATGGAGTCAGAATGGCTCTTTCCTACAACAATTCCCACGGTCAATGTCCATTCTACAATGTTGTGGGAAAAGACAGTGACGGCTTTCATCTGCTTCATCAGATGGATCTTTCTGGGAGTGTGCACCATTGGTGCCAGTGTTCCAGTGTTCCAGATGTTGAGATTTGTTTTTCTTTGTTTCTCTTTGGGAAAAAAAATTTTTTTAACTTCTTTTTCATTAAAGTAACATTGGTTTATAATATTATATGTTTCATGTGTACAACAGTATACATATACTTTTGTATACATTATAGCGTGCTCACCACCAAAAATTTAGTTTCCATCTGTCACCATACCGTTAAGTGCATGCTCAGTCATTCAGTCATATCTGACTCTTTGTGACCTCATGCACTGTAGCCCACCAAGCCCCTCTGTCCATGGAATTTTCCAGGAAAGAATACTGGAGTGGGTTGGCATTTCCTACTCCAGGAGATCTTCCTGACCCAGGGATCAAACCTGCATCTCCTGCATTGGAAGGCAGATTTTTTATCACTAGAGTCACCATACAGTTGATCCTCCTTATCTTAAATTTCAAATTAATCTAAATTCTGTGCTACTGTAAGACAGGGCCAGAATTACTTTGAGCACGACCAGGTGAGGGCAGCAGAGAGCACATGGGCCCTTAGTTACTTTTTTCTGAGATCTTCATAGAGCAGGCCCCTACTTCTCCTCCAATTCTTAGCTCAAATATCTTCTCCAAAGGTCTTACCCAAGACCTCTCTTAAGTAGCCCACGCTTCATTCCTTACCCCAAACCTTTCTTTATTCAGAGCACTTGTCAGTTTATGTATTTTATTTATTATGTCTTGTTTTTTTGTCCAACTCCCTTGGAATTATAGGGTCAATGAGAGCAGGAATCCTGCCTCTTTCACTTCTGTATCCCTAGTTATGAAGCTATGGCAATAGTCCAACTGAGAGGTGATGGTGATTTTAACTAGGATAATAGTAGTGGTGATTAAATAGAGTCATATTCAGGATGTATTTTAGATATAGAGCCAAACAGACTTGCTGAAGAGTTGGATATTGGTAAAGAAGCGTGGAGGCATGGTTTATTCCTGGGATTTTAACCTAAGCCACTAGTTAGATGGTGGTGCCATACGCTGAGGTGGAAAACAGGAGGGGCAGGTTTAAAGGCAGGTGTGTTGGGTGAGTTAAATTTGAGAGGCCTATTACGTGTTCCAGTGAACATAGCAAGCAGGTAGTTAGATATTCAAGTGTGGGTATATCCAGTTAAGTGGGGTAAAGGTAACACCTGAAGATAAAATGTTGGAATTTACTAGTATAGTAAATATAGGTGTATATGTGTGTGTGTGTGTGTGTATATGTATATACACGTATATATTTAAAATATATATTGCCAAAGGACCAAGTGAAATCACCTATTAATAGGGTTTATGGAAACAAGAGGGGAGCCAGAGACTGATTCCTGGGGCAATCCAACATTTAGAAGTCTGTCAGAGAAAAAAGAAGCTTCAAATAAGATCATGAAAGAGTAGCCAGTAAGATGCAAGCCAGAAGCGTCTAGTTTCACTGACGTCCCCCAAAAGAAACTATTACAATATTGGAGGATTGCTCCATATCTTTTAGTCAGAACAAATATATTATTATTAATAAAAGAGCTATTATTCTTCCCTGGTGGTTCAGATGGTAAAGAATCCATGCAGTACAGGAAGCCCAGGTTCGATCCCTGGGTTGGGAATGGCAGCCTCTGAAGAAGGGAATGGCAACCCACTCCTGTATTCTTGCCTGGAGAATTCCACGGACAGAGGCTGGCAGGCTACAGTCCATGGGGTCTCAAAGAGTCTGACATGACTAAGTAACACTTTCAGAGTTTAGCAGTTCTTTTATTGATTGTATACGAAACAAAACAGCATGTATCTTTAGCAGAAACATAAAATATGGGCTATTACTTTTTTCATATGTAACTTTGTGTTCTCAACATTTTAAGGAAAGTCTGTTATTTTCTTTGTATATATTTTGTATTCCCATATAGGTTTAATTCCTGCTATGAATTAATTCTGTCACGTTTTTGTACGTGGGACTTCAGAACATATGGTATTACAGGAGTGAAAGTAAAACGTGTCATCAAGGTTAATAACCGTATTCTGAGACTAAAATTTGAAGAGAAATTCCAAAAGTTTTTGGACAATGAACATATGCATGATTCAGAGTAAGAAGCTAACTTCCATAAGAAACATTTTTACAATAGTCTGCTTTTATTTTGTATCAACAACAACAAAAAGTCTTTCTGGTTAAAAGTTTACAGTATTGAAAATATCCTTGTTAGTAAACAGTTCCTTTAATGCATCTTCCTGACTAGGATGACCTCATGGTTTATCCACACTGAAGCTCTTTTTGAGACTGAGGAGGAGTGGAAATTTAAGAATGACACTCAGCATAAATGGGAAATATCCTGGCTAGGGCATATTGTCATCCTACCTGTGGCCAGGCTTTTTTGAAATCAATTCTAAAACTTTTTTTGTATTAATTATTCTTAAGGAGCTATCGAAAGATGCTGGAATGCCTTTTTTATGTTTTTGATCCTGAAATTACAGTGAAGAAAAAGCATCTGCTACAAATACTTGAAAAAGGATTCAAAGACAGTGAAACAAGCAAGGTAGCATAAAATGTTATTCAAAATAATGCTTTCTTCCTGATGAATAAAGCTCTGCTACTGATTAAGCATAGTTTGATTATCAATCCTTTCATTTATATTTATAGCAAACTTCTACTGTTTCACAAAAAAGTTAGTGCTATCCTGAAAAGTACAGTCCCTCAGTACTCAAGAGGGATTGGTTCCAGGACTTCCCACAAATACTGAAATCCAAGGATGCTCAAGTCCCTTATATGAAATGGTGTTCTGTTGGCATATAGCCTATGTACTTCCTTCTGTATACTTTAAATCATCTTTAGATTACTTATAATACCTAATATAATGTAAATGCTATGTAAAGAATTATAAATACAATATAAATTTTGTGTAAATAATTGTGGAAGCAGGGCAAACTTAAGTTTTGCTTTTTGGAACTTTACAAAATTCTTTTTTTTTTTTTTCCCCCAAGTATTTTCAATCTATGGTTGGTTTAATCATGAATTATTTTACCTTTATGATTGCCTATTTAATCTTTTTAGGCATCTTACATTTTATATTGTGATTCTTTTGTGAATGATCTTGAAATCCACTTCTTTAATCTGTTTTAAATACTCCAAGATTTTCTCCATCTTGAAAAAAATCATTCACTTAACACTGCCGTGCTTTCTGTCATTCTGTTTTTCTCTTTACTTTTACTACCACCATTTCTTTATTCTCCACTTCATCTTCCCCACCTTGATACTGATACTGTTTTATCTTTGATCACTCATGAGCTCCAAAACATCCAATCAACCTTTCTCAGTCCTCCACCCACTTGATGAGACAGCTGGAGTACACGGGTATAGAGCAGTATTTCCTAATCCTTTTCTCATTGTGGCACACATAACCTGAAAATATTGCTGCATTTGAATCTTGGCTTTCCTACTCACCAGCTGGGTGACTTCACCTCTCTGTGCCTGTTTGATCCTTTCTGGCAAATGAGGGTAATAATAGTATCTCCTTCACAGAGTGGTGAGGATTTAGTAAGATATACATGATAAAGTTCTTGGATACTTGTTCATAGCATCATTAGTCACAATAGCCAAAAAGTAGAAAGAATTCAAATGTCCATTAACGGATGCATGGATAAATAAAATGTGGTATATACATACAATAGAATATTATTCAGTCATAAGAAATGAAATTCTGATACATGCTATAGCATGGACGAACCTTGCAAACATTATATTAAGTAAAAGAAACAAGCCACTATGGGACAAATATTGTCTGATCCTGCTTACATAAAGTATCTAGAATAGACAAATTGGTAGAGACAGAAAGTAGACGTTTCCAGGAGTTGGAGAGGATAGAGGGATGGAGAGTTATTGTTTAATGAGTATACAGCTTTAATTTGGAATGAAATTCTGGAAATAGGTAGTGGTGATAGTTGTACAACATTGTGAGTATACTAATACCAATGAATTATACACTTAAAAATGGTAGCTTTTACCTTTTTTTTTTACCATAATAAAATAAAGATGGTATAGAAAAACCCAAACAAACTTTTTGGCCAACCCAGTAATTTCAAAACTCCGAGATAGTGACAAGGAGGAGCAGACCTGAGTCTAAATCATGACTTTACAATTTCTGCTTCAGTCTTAAACAGATTATATAATCTCTCTTAGCTCTAGTTATTTTTAACTGATAAAAACAGATTGTTTCTTTTTTTTTAAGAGCTGCTTTCATAGCAAGTAATATGAATATTCCTGATAAAATACTTTTAAAGAAATAACTCTAGTCACAATGCAAGCTAAAATTTCCATACATTAGTACAATCAGATATATCTGGAAAATAATGTAGACTATTAGACTAATTATTAGACTGTTTATTTAAATAAGAATCTTCAGTGTAATATGCACTGAATATTATATTTCATAGATCTATTTGCATATACATTTAAAATACATTACATGAATGGTTTCATGGAATGAAGTTGTCCCTGAAGTTTATCTACTTCTTTTCAGTGAGTGACCTGAAGGTTCCTCGCCCAGACACATGGACATAAAGTGATAAACCATCTGTAGTAAAGTTGAAATATTGTCAATCTTATAAAAATTCTCAGACTTTGCTTTTTCTTTATAGCTGCCTCTCAGAAAAGAAGCTGTCATTCTTGCTAATAGCTTAAGTATATGTGAGTGTCCCAGAATTGAAATACTACAGCAAAAGTACAAGGATGAGAAGAAAAACTCTCTTGAGCATGAGCTCTTCAGACATGGTATTATAAATATGCAGTTTCTGAACTTTTAAGCTCTGAGTCTTCAAATTCATTAATTACTTTCATAACATTTTTGATGCTTGATTTTATCAACCTGGGAAGTTTTCTGAAACCCCTTTTATTTAGTATTTACCAGTGAGGTAATACATGACTTTCTGATCTACTACTTAGTCTGTCAACAAATATTTACTGAGTGATTATTATCAGCAACATCAATAGCATGAGATTCATTTGTTACTCATATTTAATCTCTCTTATATGAAATAAACACTTTTCACAATATGCTTTTGTTCATTAAGATGTGTCCTAAAAATATGTATATGTTATACACACTCACCATACAAACCCCAGATTCACTGGAAAGAGAAAAGAGAACTCTGCCCATTTATGTAATAATCATCATATAAAGCACTCGGGAAGTCAGGCCTTATTTGTCCTTAATTAACAAAATATAAGATGGTAAAAAAACCTGGTTATAAATCTAAAATTGGCAAAAGACCTTTTCCCAGTCTCAGGGTCTTATTTCCAGTGAGTTGGCTCTTCACATCAAGTGGCCGAAGTATTGGAGCTTCAGCTTTTCAGCATCAGTCCCTCCAATGAGTATTCAAAATTGATTTCCTTTAGGACTGACTGGTTTGATCTTGCAGTTCAAGGGACAAAACAGTTAGGTTCTCCCGATTTACATTTCATAGCTTGTACATAGTTTTAAGAAGTACCTGAATACTTTATGCATAGTAATTACAAGTTACTTCATAGGATTCAGTGACTCTAAGAAGTTGGTGAATTTCAAGGTTCCTTAATAATTTAAGGGAAAGGAAATGTTCACCATTCAGTAGACATATTGAGTGCTATGTGCTAGATACTGATGATACAGGGATGAATTTTTACCCAGTTAACAAGAACAACAAATTTCTTAAATTACTTCATGAAAATATTGTTAAATATTGCCTTATTTCCTTCTTTCTTGTCTGTAAAGCTTTGCTTGATATAGTCACAGGAATCCTCTTTTATAACCATTTTATTTATTCAACAAATATTTATTGAGCTCCTCTATTTTGGATCAAGCAGTGTGCTATGTGCTGTACGGATAGCTAGGATCCCTACCTTTACAGAATAAATATACAATCAAGTCTGGGGCCAGTAAGGAAGGTAAAATTGGAAAATTGTTAAGATGAATTCATGTTAAAATGTTTTGTTTTTTCATATTAGGCATCCTCTTGATTACAAAGGTTTTCCTTGGCCAGAGTGTTCAGGCTCATGATCACGACTCCATCAGTCAAGCCAACTACCCAATGATTAATTCAGTGTTCATTCCTCGAAAATATTTACTAAGTATGTCTGCCATGAAATAAATCTTTTTTCATCTTTCTGACTACAGAATATTTTCATTTAATAAAGATATGCTTATAATTTAACCTCTATCTAACAAAGCTTATAAACTTCTCTGTAAAACCATGTTCCTAGCCACTAATGAACTTCTGTATTTCTGTTCCCTACTTCAATGACAGTTTTATATTTCTGTGCATAGATATTTTATTTTGTAAAAGTTTCTTTTCTATTTTATACACACACATATGTGCATAATATATTGTATGTATTTCAAAAGATAGAGCCTACCCAACTTTTAACAACAAAGGTTTTAGAGTAATATATTTATCAAAAACTATATGGGCAAATTCTGACTAGAAAAGTGAAAAAGTAAGAAAAAGAAAAGAATATGAATAAAACTAAACCCTACTAGTCTGTATAGTGAAAGGGTGACTAGTCTTGATAGAATTAAGAAATTATCGAGGATGGTAGGAAGACAGAAAAAAACCTCAATAACATGATATTTTGAGTTTGTTGTTTATTAATCTGTGTAAGGGTGAAAAGTGTATGTTACGTTTCACTTTGAAGAGTGTTTATTTATTTTGCTTGTTTTTATTTTTATTTTATCCTAGATTCTATCATGGGACAAAGAAACTGTGATTGCAGTGTTCGGCAGTGCAAGTGGTTTGTCTTTGATCATGACCTTGTTTTGCCTGAATACATCGTGGAATTTGAGTATATTACAGTGGTATGAATGCATTTTTAAAACTGGAATTCCTTAAATGAAAACAGAACAGTAATTTGAAGCCTAATAATGTTATGTCGAGTTTATGCTATATTATATGTACAGGCATACCTCAGAAATATTGTGGGTTCAGTTTCAGACCCTGCAATAAAGTAAATATTTCAATAGTCACACTAATTTTTGGTTTCCCAGTGCATGTAAAACTTGCCTTTATACTTACTGTAGTCTATTACATATGAAATGTCTAAAAAATATACATACCTTCATAAAACAGTAGACTTTATTGCTAAAAAATGTGAATCATCATCTGAGCCCAGTGAGTCATAACCTTTTTGCTGCTAGAGGATCTTGGCTCCATGTTGATGGCTGCTGACTAATCAGGTGGTAGTTGCTAAAGATAACTGGTAGCTGTGACAATTTCTTAAACTAAGGTAACAATGAAGTTTGCTGCATGTGTTGTCTTTTCCTTTCATGAATGACCTATCTGTAGCATTGCAGTGCTGTTTGATAGCATTTTACCCACAGAACTTTTTTCAGAATTGGAGTCAGTCCTCTCAGATCCTTCCACTGCTTTACCAACTAAGTTTATGAAGTATCCTAAATCCTTTGTTGTCACTTCAACAGTCTTCACAGCATCTTCACCAGGAGTGGAAACCATTTTCTTTGCTCATCTGTAAGAAGAAACTCCTCATCTGTAAGGTTTTATCATGAGACTGTAGGATTTCAGTCATATCTTGGGCTCTGTGTCTAGTTCTGTTGCTGTTTCCACTATATCTGCAAATGCTTCCTCCACTGAAGTCTTGAAAGAAAGAAAGTGAAGTCGCTCAGTCGTGTCTGACTCTTTGCAACCCCATGGACTGTAGCCTACCAGGCTCCTCCGTCCATGGGATTTTCTAGGCAAGAGTACTGGAGTGGGTTGCTGTTTCCTTCTCCAGAGGATCTTCCTGACCCAGGGATCAAACCCGGGTCTCCCACATTGTAGGCAGATGCTTTACCATCTGAGCCACAAGGGAAGTCTTAACTTAAATTCCTGTTACTGTTGATATTTTGAACTCTCCATGAATCATGTATGTTCTTAATGACATATAGGATGGTAAATCCTTTCCAAAAAGTTTTCAATTTCCTTTGCTCAGATAACCTCAGGAAAATCTCTATCTATGGCAGCTATTGTTGTTGTTGTTCAGTCGCTCAGTTGTGTCCGACTCTTTGCAACTCCATGGACTATAGTATGCCAGGCTTCCCTGTCCTTCACCATCTCCTGGAGCTTACTCAAACTCATGTCCATTGAGTCAGTGATGCCATCCAACCATCTCATCCTCTGTTATCCCCTTCTCCTCCTGCCTTCAGTCTTTCCCAGCATCAAGGTCTTTTCTAATGAATCAGCTCTTCACATCAGGTGACCAAAGTATTGGAGTTTCAGCTTCAGCATCAGTCCTTCCAATGAAAATTCAGGACTGATTTCCTTTAGGATAGACTAGTTTGATCACCTTGCAGTCCAAGGAACTCTCAAGAGTCTTCTCCAACACCACAGTTCAAAAGCATCAGTTCTTTGGCACTCAACTTTCTTTATAGTCCAACTCTCACATCCATACATGACTACTGGAAAACCATAGCTTTGAATAGATGGACCTTTGTAATCAAAGTGATGTCTCTGGTTTTTAATACACTGTCTGAGTTTGTCATAGCTTTTCTTCCAAGGAGCAAGCATCTTTTAATTTCATGGCTGCAGTCACCATCTGCAGTGATTTTGGAGCCCAAGAAAATAAAATCTGTCACTATTTCCATTGTGTCCACATCTCTTTGCCATGAAGTGATGGGACCAGATGCCATGAGTTTTTTTGAATGTTGTTTTAAGCCAGCTTTTTTCACTGTCCTCTTTCACCTTCATCAAGAGGCTCTTTAGTTCCTCTTTGCTTTCTGCCATAAGGGTGGTGTCATCTGCATATCTGAGGTTATTGATATTTCTCCTGGTACTCTTGATTCCAGCTTGCGCTTCATCCAGCCTGGCATTTCTCATGATGCACTCTGCATATAAGTTAAATAAGCAGGGTGACAATATGTAGCCTTGATATACTTCTTGCTCAATTTAGAACCAGTCTGTTGTTCTGTGCCTGGTTCTAACTGTTGCTTCTTGACCTGCATACAGGTTTCACAGGAGGCAGGTCAGGTGGCCTGAAATTCCCATCTCTTGAAGAATTTTCTACATTTTGTTGTGACCCATGCAGTCAGTCTTTAGCATGGTCAATGAAGCAGAAGTAGATATTTTTCTGGAATCCTCTTGATTTTTCTATGATCCAGTGGATACTTGGAATTTGATCTCTGGTTCCTCTGCCTTTTCTAAGCCCATTTGAACATCTGGGAGTTCTCAGTACACGTACTGTTGAAGCCTAGCTTGGAGAATTTTGAGCATTACTTTGCTAGCATGTGAAATGAGTGCAGTTGTGCAGTAGTTTGAACATTCTTTGGCACTGCCCTTCTTTGAGATTGGAATTAAAAACTGGCAACTATAGCCTTATGAAATGTATTTCTTAAATAATAAGACTTGAAAGTAGAAATTAGTCCTTGATCCATGGGCTGCAGAAGGAATGTTACGTTAGTGAGCATGAAAGCAGTGTAAATCTCATTGCGCATTTCCATCAGAGCTCTTGGGTAACCAGGTTCATTGTCAATAGGCAGTAGTATTTTAAAAGAAATCCTTTTTTTTTTTTTTTTCTGAGCAGTAGGTCTAGACAGGGGTCTTAAAATATTCAGCAAACCATGTTGTAAACAAATGTGCTGTCATCCAGGCTTTTTTGGTCCCATTTATAGATCACAGGTAGAGTAGATTTAGCATAATTCTTAAGTGCCGTAGGGTGTCCAGAATGGTAAATGAGCATTAGCTTCAACTAAAAGAGCCCCTAACAAGAGAGTCAGCTTGACCTTTGAATCTCTAAAGCTGAGCACTGACTTCAGTGCTATGAAAATCCTAGATGGCATCTTCTTTTAATAGAAAATCCTAGATGGCATCTTCTAATAGAGTGCTGTCTCATCTATATTGAAAATCTATGTATTAGTGTAGTTACCTATATTAGTGATCTTAGCTAGATATTCTGGATATCTTGCGGCAGCTTCTACATCAGCACTTGCTGATTCACTTTGCTCTCTATGTTAGGGAGATCTCTTCTTTCCTTAAACTTCATGAACCAGGCTCAGCTAGCTTCAAACTTTTCTTCTGCAACTGTCTGACCTCTCTCAGCCTTCATAGAATTGAAGAGAGGATTTTTTTGTGGTTTAGGCTTTGACTAAAGGGAATATTGTGACTGATTTGATCTTCCATCCAGAGCACAAAATCATTTTCCATATCAGTAATAAGACTGTTTCACTTTTTTTACATTCATATGTTCACTGGAGTGGTACTTTTAATTTTCTTCAAAACTTCTCCTTTGCATTCAAAACTTGACTGTTTGGAGCAAGAGGCATAGCTTTCAGCCTGTCTCAGTGTTCAACATGCCTTCCTCACTAAACTCAGTCATTCTAGCTTTTGATTTAAAGTGAGAGGTATGTGACTTTTCCTTTCACTTGAGCAGTGAGAAGCCATTCTAAGGTAATTAATTGCCTAAATTTTAATTTTAAGATTGTTCTATCTCAGGGAATGCTATGCTAAGTCACTTCAGTCGTTTCCGACTCTATGTGACCCCATAGACGGCAGCCCACCAGGCTCCCCCGTCCCTGGGATTCTCCAGGCAAGAACACTGGAGTGGGCTGCGATTTCCTTCTCCAATGCATGAAAGTGAAAAGTGAAAGTGAAATCGCTCAGTCGTGTCCAACTCTTAGCGACCCCATGGATTGCAGCCTGACAAGGCTCCTCCGTCCATGGGATTTTCCAAGCAAGAGTACTGGAGTGGGGTGCCATTGCCTTCATTGATCTCAGGGAATAGGGAGGCCCAAAGAGAGGGAGAGAGGCAGGGAAATGGCTGGTCAATGGAGTACTCCAAACGCAGTTCACTGTCTTATATGAGCATGGTTTGTGGCAACCCAAAAGCATTACAATAGTAACATCACAGATCACCATAACAAATATAATCTTAGTGAAAAACTTTGAAATATTATGAGGATTACCAGATGTGACAGAGACATGAAGTGAGCAAATGCTGTTGGAAAATAGCGCCAATAGACTTGATTGATGCCTTCAATTTGTTAGAAATCCAATAAAGTAAAATGCAACAGAATGAGGTATGCCTATATATAAATGTAAAGTGATTATTCTGTGAGGGATTTAATTTTCAAAGAAAATCATTATGACACCTAAATTTTTTATTTTGAAAATATATTACATGAGTAGTATATAGCTGTAGTCTCACTAGAAAAAATTCAAACTTATTGCAAAATATAGAATACACATGATGGGGAGCACATGTATACCTGTGATGGATTCATTTTGATATTTGGCAAAACTAATACAATTATGTAAAGTTTAAAAATAAAATAAAATTATAAAAAAAAATACATAAAAAAAAAAAAAGAAAAGAATACACATGAAAATCTGCTTTCACCTCAGTCCTACCCCACTCGTCCTACCCCACTCCCTTTCATTAAGGCATTCATTGTTAATAGCTTTGTGGGTTTGCTTTCAATCTTTTTTACTCTATTTTGAAATATTTTCTTTATTATTAAAATTATTTTAATATATACAGATCCTTATATTCTATTCCATTGATCTCTTGGTCTAATCTTGGACCCCTACCATCTTATTTTCGTTATTACAACCGGATGATATGTTTGGATATGTGATAAGGCAAATTCTCTTCCACTTATTTTTTTTAAAATTTCTTGCCTATTCTTGAACATTAGAAGGGCATGGAAACCCACTCCAGTATTCTTGCTTGTAGAATCCCATGGACAGAGAAGCCTGGCGGGCTATGGTCCATTGGGTTGCAGAGTCGGACATGACTGAAGCGACCTAGCATGCACGCACACATTCTTGACCGTTTTCATTCCCAAATTAAATTTTGAAACATCTTGTTAAGTTCTATTTAAATGTCCTACTAGGATTTGATTGTAAGTGTATTGAATTTAAATTTAATTTGGGGTGAACTGACTTCTGTGTAGTATTGGGCCTCTCATCCAGGAACATGATAACGTTATTCCATTTACTCAAGTCCTGTCCCATATTTTCCTTTATATGGGTCTTAAACATTTCTTTTTATATTTCTTGTATAGTTCTGGGCATTTATATTTTATGTTGTTATGAAGAGAATTCTATCAGTCAAATACACTCCCAGCAAAAGACACAGAAACCCAAACAAACAGAAAATAAAATAACTGAAATAACAAGAAGTGGAGAGGCCAAGTCCCTGCTGTTGTGACTGACTTCACAACAAAGTGATGTCAGCAAAGATAAGAGCTCCATCATCGTGCTTGCCCCTTTATGAGCTGTTTTAATCTGAAGATCAAATGTTTCCTTTAACTCTGGGAAGTTTCCTTTTCTTAATTCCTTTATCATTACTTCTCTTCTATTCTCTGTTAAGCCCTCTCGAACTCCTATTTGGTTAACATTGAACATTCTGAACTGTTTCCCCCAATGTATTTTAATTTTTTTTCTCTGTATTTTACATTTCCATCTTTAAATTCTTTGTTGTGAAAGATGCCCTCTATATTAGCTTCCACACAGTTAATTTGATTTGCTGTAGATGTATCCATTTGGTTTCTCAGGACATTTATTGAATATTTCATACTTCACTAATTGTTTTTACGGTGACTTTGAAGCATTTACCTTTTTTTTTTTTTTCTATAGCCATCTATTCTTTTATAGATGTTTTGTTCTCCTAGATTTTAAAAAGAATTCTCTTATGGACCATTTTGGTTTTTTGTAGAGCCATTTCTGTTTGTTCATGTTGTTTTGGCCCAGTCATCCACAATTCTTATGATAACTCAAGTGCCTAATAATTACCTAGCGCTTCCTCCTGCACTTTACTTGTTCACTCTAAACACCAGGTTTCTTGGAGTCTGCTCTTTGAAGTGGTTATCTCCTGCATATATTTTGGCTGCAGGTTACATTTCTGCTTCTTATTTGTCAGTTCAGTCCCTTCTAATTTATATCTCACAACTTTTAGTCTTTTGTAGGTGCCCTCTCCACTGTTATAAACTATTTTTTAAATGTCTTTTGCCAGTTTTAAGGAATTTTCAGGAGGAGGGGATGAACACACCCATTCTTAGTCCACAATTTTAATCTGTTCTCATAGATTTCCTAATGTGATACAGATGATCATAGATATTACTATAAATGGAAAAAGTTTTAATTCATCTCTCCTACATAGCTTATTTTTCAAAATGATAAATACAGCAACCAAATTTTCAATGTTTTTAATAAATTTTTTAGGTCAAGGCTCACTCTTTATTTTCTTCATTCAACAATGTTATTCTAGAAGAAAGCAAAAAAAATTCAGAAGGATCAGTATTGTCCCAGGATTTGAAATTTGATGATGAAGTTATAAAAATGGATCCCAGGATCAAGCCCAGACCAAAACTTATTAGTTTGGATGATAAAACAATACTTTCCCTTGCCAAGACTAGTGTTTATGGTCATATTGTGGTGAGTATTACGAGGAAATTCTATAGATATTAAGATATTCTGAGATATTAAGCTTCCTTCTATATCTTGACTCTCAGTCTGTCCATTTCAAATCTGCTACCATTCTATCCAGACTCCCTTTATCACCAACCTAGATACTTCCATGGGGCTATTACACAATTTCAGGAGGCACCATGCACATAATATTCTATTAATGTGCTCTTTGGATGGCATTCAGTATATAGCTAAGTATAACTCAATACAAGGGGTGTGTGCATGCGTGTGTGTGTGTGTGTGTGTGTGTGTGTGTGTGTGTGTGTGTTGGGGTGGGGGTGCATGCCTACGAGAGCTATGCAACAGAGGTTTTGTCCTACTTCCGCTGCAAGGCCACAACCCATTCTCCATACTGAAGCCAGAGTAGTCTTTTCAAGTGCAAATCTGATTTGTCATCCCTCACCACTCCGATATGAAATGCACAAATGCTTTTCATTGTTTTAAAAATAAAACCAAAGTCCTTAATATGGCCTATAAGGTTTTATATGACCTGGTCCCAGGCCTGTCTTTTCAGGCTCTTCTCATATTACCCTCCCTGTAGCAATCTGTAGTCAGCCTCCTTTTTGTTTCCTAAATGTATCGTTTACAGCCACACAGAGTCTCCACACTAGCTACTTCATCTGCACAGAATGTTTTCACATGACCCTGTTTCTCTTACTTAGCTCCCACACATTTTAGATCTATACTTAAGCATTAAGTCCTTCTCTTACCTATAGGTCTAATCAAGAATCTAAGTAAGATTCCTTTGTCATGTGTTCTGTATCCTTCCTAAACTATAAATTCCACAGGGACAGAGGCTATGGCTGTTCTTAGTCATTTATATTGCCAGCATGAGGGTAACAATATAAGACTGTGCAGTGTGCATTGCACAGAAGGGCCACATCTAAGGGGCAACTTCTAAATATACAGTAGTGAAGGAGATCAGCCCTGGGATTTCTTTGGAAGGAATGATGCTAAAGCTGAAACTCCAGTACTTTGGCCACCTCATGCGAAGAGTTGACTCATTGGAAAAGACTCTGATGCTGGGAGGCATTGGGGGCAGGAGGAGAAGGGGACGACAGAGGATGAGATGGCTGTATGGCATCACTGACTCAATGGACATGAGTCTGAGTGAACTCCGGGAGTTGGTGATGGACAGGGAGGCCTGGCGTGCTGCGGTTCATGGGGTCGCAAAGAGTCAGACACGACTGAGTGACTGATCTGATCTGATCTGATCTGATATTTACTACAACAACTTTCTGATGACTGGTGGTGGAATTTCTTTTACTAACAAAATCAGTCTATTGTGACAGTTTTCTAAAAGCCGGAAATAAAAGTGTCTTGAGGTAAGGATGCCTTTTTATAATTTACTCATAAATACTGTGTGGACCAGCTAGCACAATACCTAGCACATATGAGATACTCATTGGATATTTGTTCTAAAACAGAATGTCTGAGTGGTTCTTACAGAAAAAGTGAGTTGTCTGCTTGAACCTACAGAAGGAAGGAGTAAACAAATTGATATTAATTGATAAATGATAACAATACTTAAGACAAGGTGTTCTTACTTGACATATCTTTCTATGCATTTACTGAAAACTGAGGTACAGATAAAAATTCAGAAATTATTTTTATCTTGAAAGTCAATTACTTGGCTCCATTTTGACATTTTTAAATCCATTGTTTACGATGACAGTTTTTTCCAAATGATTATGTGAAGCAGAAAGAGAATGCAAAACATATATTTTAAAATAATAAATGAGCTCAACAGTTTTCAGTCTGCTTCTAAAAATATTCAAAACATCTTTTTAAGATAGTTTATGAAATTGCTTTGGTAAAACTGTATTAGCATCATCCACCAAATCTTCAAGTCTAGATTAAGTCTACTTTCAGTTCAGTTCAGTTCATTTCAGTTCAGTCGCTCAGTTGTGTCCGACTCTTTGCGACCCCATGAATCGCAGCACACCAGACCTCCCTATCCATCACCAACTCCCAGAATTCACTCAGACTCACGTCCATCGAGTCAGTGATGTGCCATCCATCTAAAGTCTACTTTAGAGAATTATTATCAGAGATGAAGTAAAACTTTATAGCATGATAGCAATATCACCATCTTTATCATAAATATGCAATATACTTAATACAGGAACAATCTTCCAGCTGACACTATGGAGAAATTGTTTCTGAACTATAACGTCAAGATTTCATATTTGAGTAATACATTTTTTATAATAAAGCCTCAATAGGAAAGGTTTAATAAATCAGTGTTCTGATAGGATTGAGCTTCTAAAACATGTATTCCTATAGATTTAAAGAGTTTAAATTAAAGTAAAAAAAATAGCACCAGAAGCTAGGTCTTTTTTATTATCTTTGGTTTGTAAGATAAGCAGAAAGGAGAAGAATTTAAGACTTTGGAATATCTTGGCCAGTGTGACCTCCACCTGACTATTAATTTGGTCAGTACCCGTAACATAAGAATTTAAGAATTCATCTTAAATTTGTCTATATTTCTTAAAAGCCAGAAAGTTTTCTACAGTTTCCAGTAAGAATTCTAGATATTAGAAGAAGGATATTTAGACATCACACCCTTTTTTCTCCTTTATTTGTGCCATTACTATAAGAGAAATTGAAGGTACACATGTATTATTTTCTTTTCAGTTATCCCCACTAGATTGAGTTTTATGAAGACATCCATAAAAATAAATAAAATATATAGAAATGAAAAGCCTAGAGTAATATAATTTTATATTCTCTTACAGCACAATTAAATACTAAAAATTAGAGTTGTTATAAGTCTGGCTTTTGCACTGATTTATTCATCTAGCATTTACTGAGAATTTGCTATATATTAGCCATTGAAGCAAGTATTAGGTGTTCAATGAATAAGTTTTCTTCCCTGCTCCAAGGGTGTTATTTTAGTGAAGGAGACAGATATATAAACAAATACAAGACATTTAGAGCTGCTGGGAGAGGTCCACAGAAAGAGGTGGGTTTGTGTGAATTTCTGAAGGATATGGAAGATTTCATTGTTTTTGTCTTCCATGCAGAGGCATACTTTATCTGTAAGCACATGGTTTTGAAAGACCAAGTGTCTTATCTAGGGTGTGTGATGGTGGGAATATAGGTGTAGAATACAAAGATACCTGAGACTGTGACTGAAAGAATGAGAGGTTAGAGCCACATTAGGACTCTTTGCGACCCTATGGACTATAGCCTGCCAGGCTACTCTGTCCAAGGAATTCTCCAGGCAGTACTGGATTGGGTTGCCATGCGCTCCTCCACGGGATCTTCCCCACCCAGAGATCAAACCCACGTCTCTTCTGTCTCCTGCATTAGCAGGTGGGTTCTTTACCACTAGTGCCACCAGGGAAGCCCATGCAGATATCAGAGTCACCCCTAAATATAAAAATATGGTAACAGTCATTTTCATATAGCCCAGGATCAAAGGGGCAGGGAACATCTGGGTCAGTTTGTGGTGCAGAGACTTAAACACTCTCTCAACTCCTTCTTTGACGTTGTATCTTCTTTGACGTTGTATCCTCCCACTGTAACCCCCTCAGCCTTTCTTCATTAGTCCAGGGCCCTCATTTGGTTCCCTGTAATCAGGGTATATCCTCGCCATCCTCTCTCCTGTGAGGCAACCTAGCCAATACCCAAAATCTTTAGGGCCTACATTGTTCACCAGCTAGCCTGAGAAATAGAACTGCCCTAATGAATATAACAACAAAATATTTACTCATCTTCTAAAAAGAATTTCATGCCAATTATTAGTAAACTTAGAGCAAGTGGAAAATCAGATTAATCAAGTACCAGGTCCAATGCTGCTATTATAAACTTCATCTTGTAAAATCAGATTATAAAAACAGACTGTACCTTTAAAATTAGATTTTTTTCTCATTGGCTTTCTCTTAATGTTATTTAATAGCTACAATTAGAATATAACTTGTCTTACTTTTTATTTACATTTTATTTTACTTTAGAGTCTGAATCTACATGGAAACAGCTTGAGTAAATTGAGAGATCTCTCCAAGTTAACAGGACTTCGAAAACTTAATATCAGCTTTAATGAATTTACTTGTTTAGATGATGTATACCACCTGGTAAGAACTTTTTTGAAATTATATAAGTAAAATAAAATTATTAATTTAATGGATAAATTATTTTTGTAATAATGACCTCATCTATACCATATTAAAGATATATAGCCCAAATTAGGAACAAAGCATACATAAAACTACAGTATGTTACTTTGTCTAAAATAGGTCTTAGATTTAGATTCTGTTTACAAACCACATATACACCTGTGATCATATCTGAGTTCTAGCTACTTGAAAATAAATGTAAAACTACTCCTGACTTGTTTTTAAAATGTCATTTATAAACTGTCATTTCCAATTTCTTCTGCTTTCTTTTCTTGGTCTTTTTTTCCTCCTTCTTGTGAGTCCTTATTTCTTCTTTACTTTTTGGTTTACCACTTCACAGCTAATGTTGTCAGTTCTTCCCGTCTGTTCATTATCCTTATGGTTATTTCTCTTTCTCTCTGTCTTGTCCTTTCTACCCAAACTTCAACTACATAGATCTTGTTTGACTTGTGTTTCCCTTCTTATAAATCAAAGGGCAAATATAGTAATACACATGTACACATAGGTATGGATCTTATCTGGATTTTTTTCCCTGTTATATGTCATATAACAATAATTATATCAGAGAAGGCAATGGCACCCCACTCCAGTACTCTTGCCTGGAAAATCCCATGGAAAGAGGAGCCTGGTGGGCTTCAGTCCATGGGGACACTAGGAGTCAGACACGACTGAGCAATTTCACTCTCACTTTTCACTTTCATGCATTGGAAAAGGAAATGGCAACCCACTCCAGTATTCTTGCCTGGAGAATCCCAGGGATGGGGGAGCATGGTGGGCTGCCATCTATGGGGTCGCACAGAATCAGACATGACTGAAGCGACTTAGCAGCAGCAGCAGCAGCAGCGACAGTAATTACATATGGGTTCCAGAACTGCAATCCAGCATCTTTGTTTCCATAGGTCTCAGGTCATCGACATACCTTTTCAGAATATATTGAATGAGATATATTCAAAATACATCTCAGCTCTTGCCCATTTTCTTCCTCCTCGTAACCATTTCAAGGCTCTTGCACCATTACTTCTCCCACTGTGGTGAGAGTTTGCTACTTTGTTTATTGGCCTTCAGTCAGTACAGTTCAGTCGCTCAGTGGTGTCCTACTCTCTGTGACCCCATGAATTGCAGCATGCCAGGCCTCCCTGTCCATCACCAACTCCCGGAGTTTACTCAAACTCACGCCTATCGAGTCGGTGATGCCATCCAGCTATCTCATCCTCTGTTGTCCCCTTCTCCTCCTGCCCCCAATCCCTCCCAGCATCAGAGTCTTTTCCAATGAGTCAACTCTTCGCATGAGGTGGCCAAAGTACTGGAGTTTCAGCTTTAGCATCAGTCCTTCCAAAGAAATCCCAGGGCTGATTTCCTTCAGAATGGACTGGTTGGATCTCCTTGCAGTCCAAGGGACTCTCAAGAGTCTTCTCCAACACCACAGTTCAAAAGCATCAATTCTTGGGCACTCAGCTTTCTTTATAGTTCAACTCTCACATCCATACATGACCACTGGAAAAACCATAGCCTTGACTAGACAGACCTTTGTTGGAAAAGCAATGTCTCTGCTTTTGAATATGCTATCTAGGTTGGTCATAACTTTCCTTCCAAGGAGTAAGCGTTTTTTAATTTCGTGTCTACAGTCACCATCTGCAGTGATTTTGGAGCCCAAAAAAATAAAGTCTGACACTGTTTCCACCGTTTCCCCATCTATTTCCCATGAAATGATGGGACCAGATGCCATGATCTTAGTTTTCTGAATGTTGAGCTTTAAGCCAACTTTTTCACTCTCCTCTTTCACTTTAAGAGGCTTTTTAGTTCCTCTTCACTTTCTGCCATAAGGGTGGTGTCATCTGCATATCTGAGGTTAGATTTTAGTATTTAAACTCCCTTCCTTTTTTCTTTTAGCAAACCGGAGTCTTTTTTATTAAATTGGGGTAACATTGATTTATGACACTACATGAGTCTCATGTGTACAATATTATTGTATTTCAGCTTCCGTATACACTACAGTGTGCTCACCACCAAACGTTTAGCTTCTGTCCATCACCAAGCAGTTGACCACCTTCACCCATGTTGCCCTCCCTCCACCCTACTTCCCCACTGGTAATCGCTACTCTGTTCCTTTTATCTGTGTGTTTATCTTTATTTGGTTTGGTTTATTCCTTTATTTGGGTTTTTAATTCCACATATGTGATATAATACAGTATTTGTCTTTCTCTGACTTATTTCTCTTAGCATAATACCCTCCATCCATGTTGTTGCAAATGGCAAGATTTCACCTTTTTTATGTCTCAGTAGTATTTCATAGTATATATATACCACATCTCCTTTATACATTCATCCATTGATGGGCACTTAGGTTGCTTCTGTATATTGGCAATTGTAAATTCAGCTATGAACTCAGGGGTACAATATTTTGAATTTATGTTTTTATACTCTTTGGATAAATACACAAGTTGAATAGCTGGATCAGATGGTGGTTCTATTCTCAATATAAAATAGAACTCTCCATACTGTTTTCCATACTGTAAATTGGCTGCACCAATTTACATTCCCACAAACAGTGCATGAGGGTTCACTTTTCTCTACATCCTCTCTTGTTATTTCTTGCGTTTTTGATAACAAATCATTATGGTTTTGATTTGCATTTCCCTAATAATTAGTGATGAACATCTTTTCAGGTACCTATTGTCCATCTGAAAATAACTTTGGAAAAATGACCATTTAGCTCCTCTGCCTATTTTTTAAATTGGGTTTTTTGATTTTTTGTTGTTGAGTTTTATGAGTTTTTAATATATATTTTATATCAGCCCCTTATCAGATACATGATTTGCAAATATCTTCTCCAGCTTGGTATGTTGTCTTTTCATTTTGCTGATGGTTTCCTTTGCCATGCAGAGCTTTTTAGTTTGGTGTAGTGCCATTTCTTTATTTTTGCTTTTGTCCACATTGCTTGAGGAGTCATATCTAGAAACACATTGCTAAGACTCATGTCAAAGAGCATACTGCCTTTATTTCTTCTAGGAATTTTAATGGTTTTAGGAAACCGGATAGGCACAAGTAAGGCCAAAGTCCTTTTTAACAGAATTCCCTGTAGGGTTTGGTATGCAACTGGGAAAAGAAGATAGTTTAATAGAGGTCCCAGGACTATATATTAATTGGTGGCATTTTTTGTTTAATTTTTTCCTAATGATTTTCTAGCAGTTCCAAAGGTTGTAACAAGCACTGTAATTTTGCTAAGGCACAAATATAAAGAGTAAACTCTTAAGTCACACAGGATGAGTGAGTTTAGCCAGCTGCCCAGTGTGTTTTGCAGTGTGGTTATGTTGTTCTTTTCATCACCACAGACACACAGCCTACTTATTGAATAACTATTACCATGGTCATTTTACAGGTAAGGGAACTGGACAAATTTTATGCCCAAGTGTTATTTTTTAATTTTAGAACTAGGTATAGACTCCTCAAACATCAAGAATCTGATATATAAATAAGTCTCTAAAAATGACTATCAGGATCTTCAGGTGTTCAAAGAGAGGAGACACTGTATATGTAGAATAAAACACAGATCCTGAAAACCACATACTACAAATATGTGGTTTAATAAATTAATATAAGGTGAACATGCTTGTAAGTATCGTCCAGGTCAAGAAATAAAACTCTGCCACCCAGAGCATAAATCCTTATATATGCCCCATTCCTTCCAGAAATCATTATCCTAACTTCTGTAGTTATCCTCTCCCTGCTGTTTCCCCCCCATAGTTCCAACACCCAAGTGTGCATCGCTAGCACAGCAGTTTGGTTTCCCCCATTTTTTAAATGTACTGTACTTTTTAAGTCTCTTGTAAGTTTCCCTTCTATTCTCTTTCACTCCCCACTGTTTATTTGTTGGAGAAGGAAATGGCAACCCATTCCAGTTTTCTTGCCTGGAAAATCCCATGGTCAGAGGAGTCTAGTGGGCTGCAGTCCTTGAAGTTGCAGTGTAGTAAAACAGTTGTAGAAAAACTTGCACCTTCCAACCCAAAGAGTTTCCCACAGTCTGCTGCTGCTGCTGCTGCTAAGTCACTTCAGTTGTGTCCGACTCTGTGCCACCCCATGGACTGCAGCACACCAGGCTCCTCTGTCCAAGGGATTTTCCAGGCAGGAGTGCTGGAGTGGGGTGCCATCGCCTTCTCTGTCCCACAGTCTAGACCCTGCCAATATATTACTTATGATACAACCCTACATGCCCTCTACCCACCAGTTTTTTTTCCAAATTGGCAACTGGATCCAGAGATTGGATCAGATTCAGATTCCATTCCTCTGGCAAGACTGTAAGAGACACATAATGTCTAGTCGTCACTCTTCTGATTCAAGGAGCCTATATCCATTGTTGTTCAGTTGCTCAGTCATGTTTGACTCTTTGCCAGCCCATGGGCTACAGCACCCCATGCTTCCCTGTCCTTCACCATTTCCCAGAGCTTGCTCAAACTCAACTCCATTGAGTCAGTGATGCCATCCAACCATCTCGTCCTCCATTGTCCCCTTATCCTCCTGCCTTCATTCTTTCCCAGAATCAGTCTTCTCCAATGAGTCAGCTCTTCCCATCAGGTGGCCAAAGTATTAGAGCTTCAGCTTCAGCATCAGTCCTTCCAATGAATATTCAGGGTTGATTTCCTTTGTTCTCCTTGCAGTCCAAGGGACTCTCAAAACACCACAGTTCAAAAGCATCAATTCTTCAGCACTCAGTCTTCTTTATGGTCCAACTCTTACATCTGCACAATGAGACTACTGGAAAAACCATAGCTTTGACTGGACGGACCTTTGTCGACAGAGTAATGTCTCTGCTTTTTAATACACTGTCTGGGCATAGCTTTTCTTCCAAGGAACAAGTGTCTTTTAAGTTCATGGCTGCAGTCATCATCTGCAGTGATTTTGGAGCCCAAGAAATAAAGTCTTTTACTGTTTCCCGTGTTTCCCTATCTATATGCCATGGACTGGATGCCATGATTAGTTTTTTGAATGTTGAGTTTTAAGCCAGTTTTTCACACTTCTCTTTCACCTTCATCAAGAAGCTCTTTAGTTCCTCTTTGCTTTCTGCCGTAAGGTTGGTGTCATCTACATATCTGAGGTTATTGATATTTCTCCTGGCAATCTTGATTCCAGCTTGTGATTCATCCAGCCCGGCATTAAATATTCATTAATTCATTGAAAATTATGAAAGAGCAATATTCTTGTTCTCATTTCTTTTTCATTTATTAATTGGAATATTTTACATAGAGACATTTCCCTTTATCTATTATTTGGATACCTAGTAGAACCATTCATATAGAAAATGCAGAAAAGATATTTGATTATTTGCCTTTATTTACCAACTTTGAAGATAATGAATTAGTTCCTTATGATTTCCCAAAGATGAGCAATTCTTTTTCTGTTTTAATGTCATTAGGAATGCAGGGACTTAAACATATTTGATGATACTCAATTTATGGCAATTATTATCATGACGAAGCTCAGATTTTCTCATACTTAGCCAGTGGCAGCATCATAAAGTTATATCCTTTAGCAATGACTCTAGTGGTCTGTGATAGCTTCTTTGCCACCTAGGATGAATGATTTTCCATACACATTTTGTGTGTTTTTCTTCTGCACACATGGAGTCAACTATTTCTTCAAGAAGCCCTGGTTTCTTTTAGAGAAGTGGTATTTCAGGACCCCAACCTGTGTTAGCCACTGTTTATAAGTCTTTCCACTGGACAGGACTTGTTGTGAGGCAGGTGTGTGTGGGAGGGGGGCTGGTATATGTGCATATGTGTAACTAAAACTAACCTTATGAATTTATATTGATATTTCCAATTCAAGACTGGAAATCATTTAGCTTAACCTTTTCTCTGTTGTTGTTTTGTTCAGTTGCTAAGTCGTGTCAGACTCTTTGCAACCCCATGAACTGCAGGACACCAGGCTTCCCTATCCTTCACTATCTCCCAGAGTTTGCTAAAACTCATGTCTATTGATTTGGTGATGCCATCCAATCATCTTATCCTCTGTCATCCCCTTTTCCTCCTGCCCTAAATCTTTCCCAGCATCAGGATCTTTTCCAAAGAGTTGGATCTTCCCATCAGGTGGCCAGAGTATTGGAGCTTCAGCTTCAGCATCAGTCCTTCCAATGAATATTCAGGGTTGATTTCCTTTAGGATTGACTGGTTTGATCTCCTTTCTGTCCAGAGACTCTCAAGAGTCTTCTCCAGCACCACAGTTTGAAAGCATCAGTTCTCTGATGGTCAACCTTCTTTATGGTCCAACTCTCACATCCATCACATGACTACTGGAAAAACCACAGCTTTGACTATATGGACCTTTGTCAGCAAAGTGATGTTTCTGCTTTTTTAATATGGTGTCTAACTTTGTCATAGCTTCTCTTCCAAGTAGCAAATGTCATTTAATTTCTGACTGCAGTCACTGTCCACAGTGATTTTGGAGCCCAAGAAAATAAAATCTGCCACTGTTTCCATTTTTTGGAAACATTTGCCAAACATTTTTTGCCATTTTTTCCCCATCTACTTGCCATGAAGTGATGGCACTGGATGCCATGATCTTATTTTTTGGGGATATTGAGTTTTCTCTGTTACATGTATCTATATCTTTTTTTCAAACAACAATAATCCTGATTTTCAAGGTTACAAGGTGATAGAATTAGGATATTTAATAATCATTTATTTGTTTTATCCCCTGTTACACACACAACAGTCTTGGAATGATAGAGCTAATACCCTCATCAGCATGTTACCATAACTATTTTTTTTTTTAATTTTGTGTGTGCTCTTTCCAGTCTTCCCTATTTTAAAAAAGTTAAAATTATCATACTATATCTACTTTGAACATGTAGCCCTTATACTCTGTACACTCTACTTTTTAGTTCATTGGTAATTGTATATTTAATTCTCATCACCAGTCCTTAGATTGGTATCAAATATCTTAATTGTCAGAAAAATATTCCATTATAGATTCCTCAGGAAAGGCTTTTGGAACAATATCCCTTAAGTTACTACATATTGATAATAGTTTATCTATGTCCTTTATACCCAAAAGGCAGTTTTGTTAGGTATAAAATCTTTGGCTCACAATTTTGTTTCTTGGGCATCTTAAGTGTTACTTATTTTCTTGTGGCATAAAGTGTTGCTGTAAAAAAGTCTGATTAGAATGTATAATTTTTTCTCTTATAAGTCACAAGCTTTTTTCTTCTAGATGTCCAAAGGAAGTTTTTTTGTTTTCATTAAAGTCTAGTAATTTTATTATAAGAGTATGTCTTGGCATTGGTTGTTCTGGGTCAAGATTTCAGATTCACAGTATGCTCTTCCAAAATAAATATTAAAGTCATTTTTTTAACTGAAAGTTTTTAGCAATTTTTGTTTCCTTGCTTTGGTTTTCTTCTTTAGGAACTCACATTATCCATATGTTGAATCTTCTCTTCACTATTTGTCACTTTCTCTTGAGTCCTTTTTATATCTCCATTTAGATTTTTAAATTGATTTGATTTTTTTAAATTTCCATCTTTTTCACTTTCTGTTTCTCTTAAGGTGTTGTCTGTTGTTGACTTCTTTTGTCTTTGACTAGTTTAGTATTCACTTCTAAAATGATTTTATTATTTTATTTTAGATTCTCTTCTGGGTTCTTTCACTTCACTTCTGAGTTTTTCTAATCCAGATTTCTGTTGTTATTTTGTATCTTGTATCATTCTTAACATCTTTTTGCTTGTTTTGAAATAATAGGTTTATGGTTATGGTATGTTTCTTGGCAATGTCTTTCTGATATACTTTTATTGCTCGCAGCAATATTTCTGTCTCTCTTTCATGCATGCATAGTTTGTTTAGCTTTGTCTGGGATTTTACCTCAATACTTTTCTGTTGCTCATTTTTCAGTGAAATTCTTCTTAACTTTTAAAATGAAAGTGGGTGTTGGGGAAGCTTTTGTAATTTCACAGATCTCCCTCTTCTGCTGTTTATATGTACTGTTAACAGTTGTAGCACTTATTTTCTGAGATTTCCTGACTCTATTTCCTTCTTCCACTTCAGTCTGAACTTTCTCTTTTATTTGCCTCCTTTGTCCTTATCCTGTTTAATTTTGACTTAGCCCAGCAATTTCTTCTCCAAGAAGGATTCAGTTCTCACCGGAGCCTGGTGGGGTAGTTTGAAAATTCATAGGTGCTAGACTGGTCCAGCCCCTTCAGACCTTTTTACTGTGGATCTCATGCACTCATCTGGTATCAGAGAAGGCAAAACTCCCACTTTCAACTGCACTCAGTGTGCCTTCAGATATTCCACTGAATATTGGTTGGCTATTTGGGGGCTCTCTTATTCTCAGGCCTGTCAGATGATGCCCTGATGCTTCCTTCTTCCTCTCACATCAACATGGACACCATGTAGTCTTGTGGTTATTGGTGGTTTATCCCCACCAACTTCTTTTGGGACTTATGGGGCTACCTTCTTATGTAGCTTTATTATAAATGTTGTCCATAGGATTTTGGTCTTATTTTTATTTTCTTTTTATGTGGGGATTCAGAGAGATCGAATACCTATGCTGCCTCTGCCTACATATTTTCCAATAATCAACTTTGTATGTATGTTTAATGTTAATTATATTTATCTCTGTATCACAAAAGGCTATGCCCTAATTTAATCACTCACCTGATACTTTTATCATCTTCTAAGTTTTTATGTTTGCCTTTAGTTTATCTCATTTTTTACCAGCTAAGCCACCAGGGGCTCAGATGGTAGAGAATCTGTCTGCAATGCAGGAGACCTGGGTTCAATCTCTAAGTTGGGAAGATCCCCTGGAGAAGGCTACCCACTCCAGGATTCAGGCCTGGAGAATTCCATGAACAGAGGACCCTGGAAGACTACAGTCCATGGGGTCGCAAAGACTTGGACATGACTGAGAGACTTTCACTTTTACTTATCTCATTTTTACTATCATTTTCCTTAACTATGTCTCTAACATGGAGAGTTTCTATACTTTATTGTATGCTAGGCATTAGGTTCTACTAGGCTGCAGAAAGTAAACGGATGGTTACTATGTATTCATTACCCTGTCTTTGCCTTGTGAATCAGAATTCCCAATCTATGACTGTTTATATAATGAAAGACCTGGGCTTCATAAATGGTGGAGATACATTATATAATTTTTATAGATTTTTTAAAAATTAAAAATCTAAGCAAGACATCCACATAAGGTAAAATTGAAATATCAAAAGCTGTATGTCTGTCATTCATTCACCTGAACTATCAGGAAAGGAGAGTATCCAAGCCAAAGAAATAGGAACAGATTTTTCTTTTCTCTGAAAATAACTATACCATAGTCAGAGTTGGCCAAGGAGAGAGAGACAAATATGTATGGCTATTTGCAACTTTATAGATTATAGAAATAATACTTCTGTCTTACCTTTTCCAATGACAAATTTAGTGTTAAAATATTTCTAATGCCTCAAGACAGCTAATCTACATTTAGAGATTGAACTATTATCCCTAAAATAGTTTAAAGAGGTCTTGTCAGTTTTAATCTTTGTAATTTGGGCTGAATTGTACCATAACTTACAAAAGATTTAAACCAAAACGCAAGAAATACTAAAATGCCAAATTCTCCTGCAAAACTGAAAATATTATTCCTTGAATATTTATGGAGTTTATGAAGTCTCTTTTATATTCTGGGAATATAAAAAAGTGAAGCTCCTACCCCTGTTTTCAAGAAGATAGCTATCTTTATATAATGAATTGTTCCCAAATGCTAATCAGCATGCAAGTGTCAGAATTTGGGACAAGTTTTTAACCATTTTTTGATGAAAAATGGCAAAAGGTGGACCATGTAGTAAAATTTTATAAATCTAAATTTATTTAATTTAAAAGACTGTTCTAAGATTATATCCTTAATACTTTCTACTGCCAAATATCCTTTTTTTCAAGAAATTATAATGATAGTAAATTATAGGATATTTTTTATTATGCTTACTTATAATAACAATCAGTAACACTATTTAATTTCCAGAAACTTTTTAGATTTTAATGATCTGAACACTCAACTGTTGAAACCTGAGTCATTGTAATAGGTGCTATTACAACAATATGAGCTATGCATTATATAGCAGTAACTAATTCTAAGGTGAATTCAAATAATTAAGTTATAAAGAAATCAAATTTATTTTTAATTTATAGTAATATTATTTTTATTTTTATAAATATGTTGCAAAATATTTTCTTCATGTTTTCTTTATCACTTTCTGGTTCTGGGTCTGAGGTAGTATATACTTT
>NW_011494826.1:2865071-2869871 GCF_000754665.1 Bison bison bison | reverse complement strand
AAATATCAAAATGAATCCACCACAGGTATACATGTGTTCCCCATCCCGAACCCTCCTCCCTCCTCCCTCCCCATACCATCCCTCTGGGCCTCCCAGTACACCAGCCCCAAGCATCCAGCGTCATGCATCGAACCTGGACTGGCAACTCGTTTCCTACATGATATTTTACATGTTTCATTGCCATTCTCCCAAATCTTCCCACCCTCTCCCTCTCCCACAGAGTCCATAAGACTGTTCAATACATCAGTGTCTCTTTTGCTGTCTCGTACACCGTGAGGTAGTATATACTTTAAAAGAAAATTTTGTTTGCACTGAATAGAAGTAGCAAATTGTTTTAAAGATTTCTTACAAGTTAAGTAAAATAAAGATCTAAATATATAAATGGCCAAAGATGAGAAAGACAACAAGCGAAAATATAGCTAATATAGATACAGGCTTCCCTGGTGGCTCAGACAGTAAAGTGTCTGTCTGCAGTGCGAGAGACCCAGGTTCAGTCCCTGGATCAGGAAGATCCCCTGGAGAAGGAAGTGGCACCCACTCCAGTATCCTTACCTGGGAAATCCCATGGACAGAGGAACCTGTTGTGCTACAGTCCATGGGATCTCAAACATGGAAAAGGTGTGCAACTTCATTGGTAATAATGTAAATTAAAATAAAGCAGGTAGGTTGGTGGATATTTAAGGAATGAGCATTCTCAAATCCTATTGTTGGAAGAAAAAACTGATACAAACTTCCTTAAAACTATTTGGCAATATTTATCGAGTGCAGAGTACATCATGAGAAACGCTGAGCTGGAAGAAGCAAAAGCTGGAATCAAGATTGCTGGGAGAAATATCAATAACCTCAGATATGCAGATGACACCACCCTTATGGCAGAAAGTGAAGAGGAACTAAAAAGCCTCTTGATGAAGGTGAAAGAGGAGAGTGAAAAAGTTAGCTTAAAACTCAACATTCAGAAAACGAAGATCATGGCATCTGGTCCCATCACTTCATGGGAAATAGATGGGGAAACAGTAGAAACAGTGTCAGACTTTATTTTTTGGGGCTCCAAAACCACTGCAGCCATGAAATTAAGACGCTTACTCCTTGGAAGAAAAGTTATGACCAACCTAGATAGCATATTCAAAAGCAGAGACATTACTTTGCCAACAAAGGTTCGTCTAGTCAAGGCTATGGTTTTTCAAGTGGTCATGTATGGATGCGAGAGTTGGACTGTGAAGAAAGCTGAGTGCCGAAGAATTGATGCTTTTAAACTGTGGTGTTGGAGAAGGCTCTTGAGAGTCCCTTGAACTGCAAGGAGATCCAACCAGTCCATTCTGAAGGAGATCAGCCCTGTGATTTCTTTGGAAGGACTGATGCTAAAGCTGAAACTCCAGTACTTTGGCCACCTCATGCGAAGAGTTGACTCATTGGAAAAGACTCTGATGCTGGGAGGGATTGGGGGCAAGAGGAGAAGGGGACGACAGAGGATGAGATGGCTGGATGGCATCACTGACTCGATGGACGTGAGTCTGAGTGAACTCCGGCAGTTGGTGATAGACAGGGAGGCCTGTTCCTCCTCCCCATGCGGTTCATGGGGTCGCAAAGAGTCAGACACAACTGATGCCATTACTGCAGTATAGGCTACTGTTTAGGTTTTCTGTAAGGATTACCAAAAAGCATGTAAAGTACTTAAAGAATCAGAGAGAGAAAAAAAGAACTGTAAATACAAACCATGATCCTTCTAGCATCACTTCTATTTGTATGTGTTGCAGTATAACCTTGAATATTTGGATGCAAGTCATAACCATGTGATAACCCTTGAAGGATTTAGAGGTCTGATGAAACTTAAGCACTTAGACTTGAGCTGGAATCAACTGAAAAAATCTGGCGATGAAATAAATATGTTATGCAAACATACCACAAGCCTTCTCACTCTTGATATTCGACATAATCCATGGCAAAAGGTATGTAACAGACATGTTTATAAAAAAGCAAACAATCACTTTTATTTCAAAGCTGTTTTCTCACAATTATTCAATAATACCCAGAAACAGGCAAACTGTCTTTGTCTCAGTAGAATTCCTTGAAGTATTTTGTAATTTGAACATAATGTATCGATCAAGTGAATCAAATGTTACTATAGAAAAGTTTTTAATTTCACATCAGCTTTTTTTGCAGCCTCTAATAGTTTGAGAGTATTGTGGTCTTAAGAGTATCAGATGTCATTCATTGCCATTTGAAAATCTTTAGTTTTCAAATTTTATAACGTAGTATATATAGCTCAGTGTGCTAGAATCCTACTGTAGTGAGGTATAGGAACCAAGAATAATAGAATACTATACTGTGAGAGAAACATACTATTAAAGGGGGAACAAATTTGTCACATTCTCCAATAAACCTAAATTATAAAGTCTTATATATGTTCTGTTATCAAAGGAAATTTGAGCACTGTTTTTTCTCATCACAAACATATGTAGATTCATGCTAAGAAATTTTGATATTCAATGATTATATTGAAGAGTATCTCCAAGTATTTAAAATAAGCCCCAAGTTTATAATTTCAAGAATGCATCTTTTCTTGCTTTTCAAAAATATATATAGACCCTGTTCAACATTTCAAAAAGAGACTAAAAGCATGATTGTTTCTATTACATTAGCCATATTACTATGTTTATACTGTTGTATTTCTCCTTTTTCACTCCATAAAATCGAAGCATATTTTTCTTTTGCCAAATCAGACTTCCTGATTGATCATAGTAGAGCTATAGCCATGCTGCCAAATTAAATGTCAAGAGCTGAAGATCTGTATTGGCTCACCCAATTGGCTGAGTAGCTAACTGCTGATCTAGATAAACAGGAGGCACTGCAGTTTTTTGAACACTTTTCATCACTGTCACTTTTCAACAACTAGTGGGATTTCCTCCCTTCACAACAGTAGAAGTATCCAGCTTCAAACAAAACAGATTAATTCTTAAATATAATTTAATATCAACTATTATTTAAAGAATTAAGTTAGGCCTTTATTTTTAGACATATATAATAAAGTAGGAGGTGCATAATTTGAATTATGTGGGAAGGAATGAAGAAAAACTCCTTTCCATGTCATAACACTATGTAATATTTTGTAAAAATTAACTTTTATTATTTTTCCCAAGCCAGCCACATTAAGGCTGAGTGTTATTGGCAGATTAAAGACTCTTACTCATTTAGATGGAGTCCTCATTTCTGAAGAAGAAGCAACAGCAGCTATGAAATTTATTTCTGGAACAAAGATTACTCAGGTTGGCTTTTACTGTTTAATATTTCTTGTTCTATTTAGAATATACAAATAATATTTCCTATACTCTTATTTCATTATTGAGATTTTGTATTCTCTCTTAGCATGCTAATGAAAAAGTTCATCTATAACAATCATATCACTTGAAAATTTTTTTTCTGCTTAAATGTATCCTATTTAAATACCAAGTGGTTTTATGGATTCTCATCCCTGGACACTACCTCAAAAATACCTCTAGGGTAACTGTTTTTTTCCTAGTCAACCTGAACTCACCAGAGTCCTTTCTAGAGCCTACATGAAAATAAGCAACTTTCTGTGGATAAGGTAAGCCTAGAGACCTTGAGAAAGAATTTAGTGACTTATTTACCTAGTATTGATATTATATGTGTCTGGCTGAAAAAAAACAAAACCTATTAACTTGGGGAAGGGGAAATACCTGTATTATCCAGATTAAGAATGCTACTTTAACTAAAGTTGCTTCAATATCCTTAATACCTCCACTCTAGTTATCTAGGTATTTACTTTCTGTAGAATATTTGAATGTTAATTCCTTAATGTAATGTTTAATTTTGGATCTGTTTAAAGTGAAGGAAAGAAACTTTTTTGTTGATCAAAATATCATTGACTCCTAAAGCAGACTTGGGGATTTACCCTACCAGAAATCAAAACTTGCTAAAATCCTGTAAGACAGTGTGGATTTGGCAGAGTTAGACAAATAGACCAACACAACAGAATATAAAGACCCAGTGTAGACCCACACATACATGGAAAAGTGATAAATCACAGAGCTGACCGTATAGATTAGGGAGTCTAGTCAATAAAAGGTAATTGCCGGGGTCCAGCCCCAGTGGATCCAGGGAATTCGAAGCGGGGACGGCGTTGGCGAGGATCAGGAAACAACTGCTTAATTAAACGTTAATTAAGGATATAAAGAGTAATAGAATAAGGATAGCTCAGTGAGGAAATTCAGTGGAGAAAAGAGGCTGAATAATTCAGCCAGAAGGTAAGAGAAAGAACAACATGGTGAGACCAAGTTTCGGTGAACAAGGCCCGCACTTTATTTTCCAAAGTAGTTTTTATACCTTAAGTTATGCATAGAGGATAATGGGGGAAGGGGTAGAGTCATGCAGTAAGACGGGCTTTCTTCCTGCAAACTTATCATATGCAAAAGTTTAGGTGATTTGCATCATCTTCTGGCTCGGAGGCCTTTTCCTCTAAAGGTGATTATTCTAAAGTCAGGCGCCAGCCTCCAAAAAGTATTAAAGTTGCATTCCTACAGAGCAAAGGTGTGGTGGGCTATAACAAGAAAAAGAATTAACTCAAGGGTCCCAGGTTACAAACATTAAAGCTACTATTTATACCAATTATATTAATCAATACACTGCCAGGGACACAGCATGTAAGGGATATGGAGACTTAGCAGCAAATATTGGCCCAACAAGTGAAAATCCCTTCACCAATACAATTTCTAATCAATCTTTTGACTGCTCAAAGGAATCTGTATTTAGACAGTTTAGAACATCTCATGCCTCTCACAGTTT
>NW_011494826.1:2859608-2864971 GCF_000754665.1 Bison bison bison | reverse complement strand
TATGGAGACTTAGCAGCAAATATTGGCCCAACAGGTGAAAATCCCTTCACCAATACAATTTCTAATCAATCTTTTGACTGCTCAAAGGAATCTGTATTTAGACAGTTTAGAACATCTCATGCCTCTCACAGTTTGGAGGCTCTGAGCAATCACATGTGGCCGGAAAAACCTATTCAGGCAGGCTAGAGGACTTCCAAGGGAGTTTGTAGGTTGAAACACTGTCACACCCAGGAATTATTAACTGGAGCTGTAAGCTAACTCTTTTTTCAGAGAGAGGTAGTGGGGGACAGGTGAAAGCACAAAGCAGAAAGTAGGCAGACTCTGGTTTTGGGGGTAGATTGCTCGAGAATTTCCAGGGAGACTCCTGAGGCTTGATCCCGCCTTTGTGTATGCCAAGCCTCCTTCCTCATGACCTTTGCCAGGGGCGGAGCTCGCTCCCCGCAGGTAATGGGATAAGTGCATTAAGGTTTCACTGCAAAAAGCAAAACCAAAATATTTTAAAAGAAAAGATCAGAAATTATCATTATAACCTTGAATTAGGGAAGAATTTACTATGTAAGAAATAAAGAGCATAAACTATAAAAGATTGGATTTGTCTCTCTTAAAATTAATACATCTAATCCTCAAAGGGTAGAAAGTCAAAAGACAAGCTATATACTGGGAAAAGAAATTTGCAACATATCTAATTGACAAAAGTAGATAAAATTAGACAAAATTACACAATTCTTTATATATCCAAAATGTATTAGGAAAAAGACAACCAATGAAATAGAAAAATGAGCAAAAGATTTAAACAGACACTTCACTAGAGAGGAAATCAAAACAGCCAAACAACTTAGGAAAAGATGCTCTACCATATTAATACTCAAGAAAATAAACATTAAAACTTTAATGATCTACCAATTTATGGCCACTATTAGGGGAAAAAAAAAAAAAACTCTTGACAATACCAAGTTTTAGCAAAGATTTGAAATAAAAGTTATTACAATTGGTGTAACCACTTTGGAAAACAAATTGACCCTATCTAGTAAAGCTGAATATATACATACCCTAAACCCAGCAAGTTATATACTCCAAAGATACTCTTGCATATGTGTACCAAGAGTCATGCACAAGAATATTCATAACAGCAGTGTTTATGATAGCAAAAAACCCTGAAATCAGCTCAGTGTTCATTGACTTTGATAAGGAAATACTATATAACAATGACATATGAATAAACTACAGCTACAGAATCTCATAGATACAATGTTGAGCAAAACAAGTTACAGAAGAATACAAATATTATTAAATTTTCACAAAGTTCAAATATGTGTAAGACTAATATTTTATTTATGGATATAAACATAGGTCTATAAAGAAAACAAGTAATGGTAGATACAAATTTTGAGATTATTTGATTGCTTCATAAGAGAATTGATTGATTCACTTGAGATGAGTGATGGCTTCTGAGCAGCAGAGAAAAAAGATTAGGATGGGACACACAGGGAGCTTCTAGGGTAGTAGGAATATTCTAGCTCTTAAACTGGCTCCATGGATGAATTACATGGTGTTTGTATTATAATAATCATTTCACAGTTTTATAAATATTATTTTATTATGGTTAAATAACTGATAAAAAATGAGCGAGATATATGATTTAAAGTACATCAAGTTACTGAAAACACTTTAAGACATAGAAAATGTCATATTTTATTCATTGGGCCAGCCATCTAAGAGACAGTTCTTTTAACTATATATAAATGGACCTTTACATAATATTTCCTTATTCATCATGTGTTTTTTTGTCTTATTAGTTCTCTCTCTTACGGCATTCTAGTACTAAAGAAGAGAGACCACGGATTCTCAGCATATGGCCTTCTGCCAAAATTCTGACACAGACTTCAAAGTTAGGACCACATTCACATATGAGTGGAAATTGGTACTTGAAGGTAAAAGCAATTCTATTAAACTTAATGTAAATATCTTAAGTTCAGTTGATTTTAGTCAGCTTTGCCCTTTATGTCATAAAGAGGGTACAGATAGGTAATGGGCAGAAAACTGGGAGAGACAAATTAAAATTGAAAGAGAAGTCAAGTTGTGACTAGCTGTGTCACAGGGCTAGACATCAGGGCTAGACCTCAGTGTTCCAGATGTTCAACTGGATTTGGAAAAGGCAGAGGAAGAGATCGAATTCGATCTCTGCCAACATCCATTGGGTCATAGAAAAAGCTAGAAAGTCCAAGGAAAACATCTACTTTTGCTTTATTGACTATGCCAAAGCCTTTGACTGTGTAGATCACAACAAACTGTGAAAAATTCTTAAAGAGATGGGAATACCAGACCACCTGACCTGACTCTTGAGAAATCTGTATGCAGGTCAAGAAGCAACAGTTAGAACTGGATATGGAACAACCAACTGATTCCAAACTGGGAAAGGAGTACATCGAGGCTGTAATTTAATTTGTATGCAGAGTGCATCATGTGAAATGCCGGGCTGAATGAAGAACAAGTTGGAATCAAGATTGCCAGGAGAAATATCAATAACCTCAGATATGTAGAAGACACCACCCTTATGGCAGAAAGCAAAGAGGAAGGAACTAAAGAACCTCTTGATGAAAGTGAAAGAGGAGAGTGAAAAAGATGGCTTAAAACTCAACATTAAAAAAACTAAGATCATGGCATCTGGTCCCATCACTTCATGGCAAATAGATGGGGAAACAATGGAAACAGTAAAAGATTTTATTTTCTTGGGCTCCAAAATCACTGCAGATGGTGACTGCAGCCATGAAATTAAAAGACTCTTACTCCTTGGAAGAAAAGCTATGACCAACCTAGAAAGCATATTAAAAAACAGAGAAATCACTTTGCCGACAAAGGTCTATCTAGTCAAACTATGGTTTTTCCAGTAGTCATGTATGGATGTGAGAGTTGGACTGTAAAGAAAGCTGAGCACTGAAGAATTGATGCTTTTGAAGTGTGGTGTTGGAGAAGACTCTTGAGGGTCCCTTGGACTGCAAGGAGATCCAACCAGTCAGTCCTAAAGGAAATCAGTCCTGAATATTCTTTGGAAGGACTGATACTGAAGCTGAAAGTCCAATACTTTGGCCACTTAATGCAAAGAACTGACTCGTTAGAAAAGACCCTGAAGCTGGGAAAGATTGAAGGCAGGAGGAGAAGGGGATAACAGAGGCTGAGATGGTTGGATGGCATCACTGATGTGATGGACATGAGTTTGAGCAAGCTCTGGGAGTTGATGATGGACAGGGAAGCCTGGCATGCTGCAGTCCATGGGGTCACAAAAAGTCAGACACGACTGAGTGACTGAACTGAACTGAGACCTCAACAGTGGTCACTCTAGCACAGGAATTTAGGATTAAGGTACACTACAAAACCAATGGGTAATAAACAAGAGGACTTTAAAGCTCAGAGCCAGAGACCAAGTCAAAAGTTTGGATGGTAAGATAAAAAGAATCAGGAATCCTGGCAAGGGAATAGGGGAACTAGTCAGAATTCACCCAAAACTAAGGAAAAATGTTATGGAACATCCACAGCTTCTTCATAAAGCAGCATGTAACCTCTTGCCAAAGGTAGAAACTGAGTTAAGAGAATCTGACCCTTGAAAATGGAAGATATTAGTGCCATTGATTTTATTACAGGATACAGAGATATTTAGCTGTGATGCTGGCTCAGTTATAGTCTTAGCTGACCCTGTGGGCAGTTCTGGAATAGCAATGGCCCTTTAAATCTGTCCTAAGTTGGGCTGAGAAGGCCAGGCCCTTCTTTCCCTTCATCATTGGGTAGGTGCCAACCTGGGAAGGGGCATGACCTTGAGCAAGGCTGCTCTCTGCAGCTGATGCTGTCCCTGAAGGGACTGACAGTTGAAGGCTTTCTGCCAATAGCACTCCCAGCAGCTGAGCCAAGTCCTTCACTACTGGGAAGCTGACTGGCACAGCTCAGTTTCTATAAAACCATCTAAGTCCCTCTTTGAGTTATAATCTCAAAAAGTAATCAAAATTTTACTTTTATGTAAATTAAGAGCTTTGCCATGTCTTTAGTTCCTAAAGGAAATTTTTTTTGATGTTACCACATTTGAATTATTTCATTAGCCTTTTTATAACAGTGAATTTTGATATGATTCAGAAATAACATATAAAGTGAATCATTCTACAGATAACTGCCTTAAATTTAGATGGGCAACATCTTTTTGAAATCACAAATTTAGAAAAACTGGAAAATTTGAAATGGGCTTCATTCAGCAACAATAATCTCACTAAAATGGAAGGCTTGGAATCTTGTGTTAACTTGGAAGAGCTCACATTAGATGGAAACTGCATCTCAAAGATAGAAGGTAAGATGTTAGATAATCCTAGAGTCTTAAAATATGAATGTCTAATTAAGAAGAATAAAAAGTGAGTAACACTAATAAAGGAATTTCTGAAGAGGAAGATCTTCCAAGAAGTCCCAAGAAGGTTTGGAGTAGAATATTCTAAGTCACTTCAGCAGTGTCCAACTTTTTGTGACCCTATGAACTGTAGCCCGACAGGCTCCTCTGTCCTTGGGATTCTCCAGGCAAGAATACCAGAGTGGGTTGTCATGCCTTCCCTCCTCCAGGGGATTCTCCTGACCCAGGGTTAGAACCTGTATCTCTCACGTCTCCTGCATTGGCAGGCAGGTTCTTAGTGCCAGTGGACTTTCATTTCCTCTGCCTTCCCTCCCATCTCTGAACCAGTGTTTACCATCTCTTAAGCCCAGAGTATTCTAAACACCTTTTAGTGGGATCTGTGGTTGGTTACTATATATAATGCACCCAACCAGCTGACTTTCATTTCCTCTGCCTTCCCTCCCATCTCTGAACCAGTGTTTACCATCTCTTACCAAACTTAGCATGTAACAAACTAGGCAGTAGTCAAGATCTATACCATTGCGTATATATTAATAAATGAATGAATGAGGCATACTTTTGAAAAAGATAAGTAGCCATACACACACACACACACACACACACACACATCAGCATACTTATCTAGGTATAGAATATTTCTGCATGTGCATTTTGGTAACAGGGTTGTCATTGAGAGAAGGTAAAAATTGAAAACCAAAGCCTGGGAAAGGGGCTTAATTTATTTGTTTTTGAATTGTTTTTAGCATGTGTGTGTGTACTACCTTTTTCATAAAATAGAAATTTTTACTTAAAAAAATTACATATGCAAAACAAGTGTTAATTATCTTTAAAATAGAATGTTTAACATTCGTTATACTTTATTTTAATGGTGATTAACGGTAGTTTATAAAAAAAGTGCTTGATCATAAGAATCACTTAGTTCAGTTCAGTTCAGTCACTCAGTCATGTCTGACTCTTTGTGACCCCATGAATTGAAGCA
>NW_011494826.1:2842881-2859479 GCF_000754665.1 Bison bison bison | reverse complement strand
GGCGCTCAGCCTTCTTCACAGTCCAACTCTCACATCCATACATGACCACAGGAAAAACCATAGCCTTGACTAGATGGACCTTTGTTGGCAAAGTAATGTCTCTGCTATTGAATATGCTATCTAGGTTGGTCATAACTTTCCTTCCAAGGAGTAAGCATCTTTTAATTTCATGGCTGCAATCACCACTAATCAAATATATGTACAGATTCACAGGCCTCTCTTCTATAGATTTCAGCTGAGTAAGAGTGTAGAGAGGTTTAGCTCAGGCATCTGTGTTTAGAACCATCACTAGCCTTCCATTCCCATACAATAGGGTGCGAATTTTGCTTTGTATATACAGCTGAGAACCCATTTCCTTTTTATTCCCCTGCATATGCTTATTGAAAAGAAGAATCCTTCAACCGGTCTTTTCCCTATACCCACTTTTCAAAGGTAGCTACTGCCGGGGTCCAGCCTCGGTGGATCCAGGGAATTCGAAGCGGGGATGGCGTTGGTGAGGATCAGGAAACAATTGCTTAATTAAACGTTAATTAAGGATATAAAGAGTGGTTAAATAAGGATAGCTCAGTGAGGAAATTCAGTGGAGAAAAGAGGCTGAATAATTCAGCCAGAAGGTGAGAGAAAGAATGACATGGGGAGACCAAGCTTTGGTGAACAAGGCCCATACTTTATTTTCCAAAGTAGTTTTTATACCTTAAGTTATGCATAGAGGATAATGGGGGAAGGAGTAGAGTCAGGCAGTAAGCCAGGCTTTCTTCCTGCAAACTTATCATATGCAAAAGTTTAGGTGATTTGCATCATCTTCTGGCCCGGAGGCCTGTTAACATTTTAAGACCCTTTCTTCAGAAAACTTATTTTTCTCTCAAGGTGATTAGTCAGGTGCCACCCTCCAAAAGCATTAAAGTTGCATTCCTATAGGGCAAAGGTGTGGTGGGCTATAACAAGAAAAAGAATTAACTCAAGGGTCCAAGGTTACAAACATTAAAGCTACTACTTACACCAATTATATTAATCAATACACTGCCAGGGACACAGCAGGTAAGGGATATGGAAACTTAGCAGCAAACATTGGCCCAACACGTGAAAAACCCTTCACCAATACAATTTCTAATCAATCTTTTAACTGCTCAAAGGAATCTGTGTTCAGACAGTTTAGAACATCTCATGCCTCTCACGGTTGTGAACTAAAACATTCTTGGACTGAGGCTCGATCCTGCCTTTGCGTATGCCGAGCCTCCTTCCTCATGATCTTTGCCACAGGCGGAGTTCCTCACACTGGCTCCCGGCAAGCTACCCTACTAAACTTTAACAGATATTTATCTTTTTTTTTTTCCCAAACACAGATAGGCCTAATATCCAATTTGAGGATTTTTGCTTTGATAGTACATCCTAACTGGCCCCAGATTGATTTACTTTCAGCATTTCATAGTCCCATGATAAAGGCTGATGTGAGAGAGGAACATGAATAAAATTTATTGAGTATTCATTATTTATTTGGCAATAGTTAGAACTGATACTTTTCAAATATCACTCTATTTAATTCCATAGCCCTTAGAAGTAGATTTAGGTATATTTATTTCATGGATAAGGAAAATTAGGCTCAGAGTTTACACAATTCTACATAATTTACCTATGGTCCTAAATCTAGTAGTGTTACACTTGAAATCAACTCTGACTCCAGAGTTCTTGTCTTTCAACTGCATCACCCTATCCACAGTTACAAAGTGTCTACAGTATATATTGTGTTAATACATAGGGATCAGATTGTAGTGAGAGGTAACATTTCTGTCTTAAAGTACTTCTAAACATAAAAAGGTAGAATTAGAGTTCTTTTTTTTACTACAAATGATGCCAAAGTAAGGAATACTTTCCAGAGCATTGTATTCTAGTTCCTTACCCTTAATGTTTTACAGTACGGGTGGGTGAATACTTGAAGGGGTGGGTGAATACTTGAAGCTTTGTGTAGAGCTTTATATTATTGTGATGATGAAAACCTTAATTAATTACATCATTAAAAGGTTATTTGAAAGCTTAATTCAATATTCCTACACAGTGCTTTCCTTTAACATCTAAGAAAAATGAGTCTACTTAGAAATCCAAAATTAGAATTTAATATATTAGTTGGGACTTAATGCACATTATATTCTTCTTTAACAAAAGGAAAAACAGTGATGATCAATACTATAAAATCTGTCAAGTAACTTGAACTTAGAAAAAGAGAAACAGTAAAACAACCAGCAGCTTTTTTTTTTTTTTTTGAATTAACCTTTCAGTGCTGTCTGAATCTTTTTTTGAATTTGCTTATTTTTCTAGGCATTTCCAAGCTGACTAAATTAACCCGCCTCAGCATAAATAATAATCTCCTCACTGGTTTGGAAAAGCATATTTTTGATAACATGCTTCATCTGCATTCCCTTTCTCTTGAGAACAACAGAATCACTTCACTGAGTGGTCTACAAAAAGCTTTTACACTAATTGAATTATACGTAAGCAATAACTATATTGCTCTCAATCAGGAGATCTACAATTTAAAGGTGACTATCTGGGGGCACTAATATTTTTATTTTTCTAAAAATTTTATTTATTTATACTATGAAAGTAATACATGCTCACTATATAGAATTTGGAAAATACAGAATAATGTAAAGAAGAAAATAAAAATTAGGAAAAACAAGGTTTGTTAAAACGTATCTGCATTCAATTTATGTACACATACAAACATGCGAGTGTGTAACCATAGTTGATAGTGTCCCCAGGTTGATAGCTTCACAGAAATATATTTTAGTCCTCAAATAAAATAACCCGATCTCCATTCCTTCTAACTGTGCCTTCCTTAAGTATTTCCAAGGATCACCTAACCTGATTGGGGGATAAGATTCATTAACAGTTCCTCTTCTCAGAGCAGTTCTTGATTATCTTTCACTACTTTCTGGTTCTCACTTATGGCTTCTACCCTCTCTGGTCAGTTCAGTTCAATTTAGTTGCTCAGTCGTGTCTGACTCTTTGCGACCCCATGAATCGCAGCACGCCAGGCCTCCCTGTCCATCACCAACTCCTGGAGTTCACCCAAACTCACCTCCATCGTGTCGGTGATGCCATCCAGCCATCTCATCCTCTGTTGTCCCCTTCTCCTCCTGCCCCCAATCCCTCCCAGCATCAGAGTCTTTTCCAATGAGTCAACTCTTCTCATGAGGTGGCCAAAGTACTGGAGTTTCAGCTTTAGCATCATTCCTTCAAAAGAAATCACAGGGCTGATCTCCTTTAGAATGGACTGGTTGGATCTCCTTGCAGTCCAAGGGACTCTCAAGAGTCTTCTCCAACACCACAGTTCAAAAGCATCAATTCTTCAGCGCTCAGCGTTCTTCACAGTCCAACTCTCACATCCATACACGACTACTGGAAAAACCATAGCCTTGACTAGACGGACCTTTGTTTGCAAAGTAATGTCTGCTTTGCCCAGTTTTGCTTTCTTTAATTCTCCCCAGGAAACCTCTTATATTGAGGCTTCTGTATAACAGGTTTTACTGGAGGTTTTAATAAAATGGAAGTTTACTACAACAAAGAATAGGGATTTACTTCAAATGTAATGTGGGACTTCATAGTTTCTAAAGTTCAAAGGTCATTTCCTACCACTGAGACTCCCAATGGCCTCTCTCCTTTTGCTGATACCACATTGCTAGGACTTTATCTCCTACCAAAAACTTACATCCATTTCCTGTCTTTTCTTGCTTGCAAACTTATCCTCATCATATTCCCCCAATACAACTACTTCTAGAGCTGTAGAGTCAACCTAATCAACAATAGCTACATAAATACATTATACACACAGAGTAAGTAGTTTTGCCCCCTCAGGGTAAAAAGTCAGGGCCCTTCCTTCACAACAAAGGCACATCAAAATATCTAATAAGGAAGCACATTGAAGTCTGCTACTCCCTTACCAGGCAGAAGCACTTCAGTTTTATCCCTCATCAGAAGACTGTGTTTTTCATTGCTTCATTTCACTATTATATTTGTATATGTGCTTATGTATGTGCTCAGTCATGTCCAGTTCTTTGAGACCCCATGGACTGTAGCACACCAGACTCCTCTGTCCATGGGATTTTCCAGGCAAGAATGCCAGAGTGGGTTGCCATTTCCTCCTCCGGAGGATCTTTCCCACCCAGGGATCGAACTGGCATCTCCCTTGCCTCCTGCATTGGCAGGTGGATTCTTTTACCACTGAGCCACCTGGGAAGCCCATATTTGTATACTACATAATAAGTAACTAAGTAAGTGAAGTTGCTCAGTCATATCCAACTCTTTGCGACCCCGTGGACTGTAGCCTACCAGGCTCCTCCATCCATGGGATTTTCCAGGCAAGAGTACTGGAGTGGGTTGCCATTTCCTTCTCCAGAGGATCTTCCCGACCCAGGGATCGAACCCAGGTCTCCCACATTGTAAGCAAGATGCTTTACCATCTGAGCCACCAGGGAAGTCATATACTGCATAATAGCCATGTACTATTTAATAGACTGTTATTCCATAAACATAGCGTATGTTTTAAACTTTGCTAAGTTCTTTATGAGTCTTTATCATGGGTAATATATTTAGCACCAATATCCAAAAAGTGATTCTGATCATATAGTATAGACCACTGAAATACTGCACAAAATTATACTTTAATAGTCTGAAAGTGTACTGTAAATAGTACACTCCAAAGATCTCAAATCACTATGGAATGATAGAGTAATTCAAATATTAAAATTCAAGGCTGATTAAACTCTTAAGGGGAAAAAAACAGAGTGAGTATATATGTATATCGCATTAAATGCATTTTTATTATGCAGGGTTTATGCAACCTGGTTATTCTAGACATGTATGGAAACATTATTGTGTGGAATCAAGAAAACTACCGGTTGTTTGTAATATTTCATCTTCCAGAACTGAAAGCTTTGGATGGAATCTCAATTGTAAGTTTTTTGTTGACTCATAGCATTTCGTCCAAACTGCATATTAATATATATCCATAAGTCATAGTCATTTTGAATGTTGCTTAATCACTAGTATGTAAACTTACTATGCTTATTAAAATCTGGATCCCCAAAGCACATTTTAGATCTGGGTTTTAGTTTTTTCTCCTTTGGCCAGTTTTTAATTGTCTAAATGAGGTGGCACAGAAGGGAAGATACTGCTTACATTTACACCCACTGAATCCAATGCCTAACAAATAAAGAGCACAATTTTATGAGACAGGATAGAAAAACTGCCCTGGAGCCCTACCATCTTCTTGGGCCTAAAAACTGCTTCCTGTTACCTGGAAAAATACAGTTAAGATTTAAGAAAAACATATTTGAACCAACAAATGGTATGTCAACATTACTAGTAAACTGTACTAGTAAAAAATAACTTTTTTTACTGTGTTAAAAAATAACACAGAACATAGGATTGACTATGAAAGCAATATTTGGAAACCTGAATTCTGTAACAAGCAGGTTCATTCAAGGCTTCTGATTTCCATGTAATAGGATACATGCACAACAAATGTGTGGAGAATAGAAAGTTCCCTGTGTAACACTGCCTAGCACCTGTCAGACAATAAAACTTCAAGTTTCTAGAAAATTGAGAGAGAGTTTATGATTATTTGGGACTTTGAGGTACTCTGATAAGATTACTAATTCTAACCTTGCTTTTTTCAAGACCCTCCTCAGAATGAGGAATCAAAACTATTCTCCCCCAAACATGAACAGTTCTCTAGCATGTTGCATACTGGGTTTTTTTCAGGTGTTGGTTTTCACTAAGGGTTGTTTTTAAAACAGGCATATGAAGCTAGTACTGCACGTGCACCAGGGTGGTGTTGAGAATATTATCCTTCCCATCACTCTGTGCCCTCAACTGAAGGGCCACCTCGGAAAGTGCTTTTGGAAGTAAGTGTAGGAAAAACACTTCCCCCTGAAGAAAAGTTATGCTCTCCTCGCTGACAATGAGTATTATTTAACTATTTAATTATTTAACTATTTAACTATTTTCCTTTTCACTTTGACTACCTTAAACCTCAGAGCCAAATTTGTGGTTCAGTAACAGAAACCCTGTAGGACTTAAGGTCTTTCTCCCTATCCCAACACTTGATCTCTTCTAACTTACATCATTCACAATCTCTGCTATTTTACTATTTAATTATATGTTCCTCCTGTAAGCTCCACAAAATTTTTGTAGGATGAGGTAGAATATATGAATTGATAATGGGACATGAAGATTAGTCTGAATAACCTAGACTTTAATTGATAGGTAATGGTAAGGCATTGAAGTTTTTGAGTAGGGGAATAACATAATTCAAAATTATATATTAGGAAATTTAACAGCAGTGTTTAGAGCAATGGACAAAAAAACCAATAGGAGTCTATTAGCTTAATCTAGATATGAGGTACTGAGAAACTGAAATGAACCAAGGGGAAATAGTATTATAAATGGAGGGTTGAAAGGTAGAAATACTAGGAAGAGTTGACAGAACTTGGCAACCAATTAAATTTGAAAGATGAGGAAAGGAAAGAATAAAAGAGGTCTATAAAGCTTGAGTCTATGCCAGTAAGAGATATCATAACAGAAATATTATAGGAGGAAAAGTAGTTTCAGGAATAAGATGATTAGTGTTGGACACACTAAGTTTTATATGATAGTGAATCATCTGATTGGAGATGGCAAACAAGCAATTGAAAACACAGGACTAACATCAGATATGGACATTTAATTTACATTTGTTTAAATTTGGAAGTAATTTAAAGAACGTTGCCTAGTTAAAACCAAAAGCATATACCATTGACTAAGGAAAGAGAGTAGAGAAAGTAAATCTAAGTGAGGCTTTAATAACTTCATTTAGTAAATGTAAAGAGGAAAAGAAGCCACCAAAAGTAGATGTAGCAGGAGATAGAAGGCAACATGATCCTAAAGTGTTTGAGAGGTAAATATACATTGACTTTAGAAATAACATAGTCCAAAGGCTTTATTCTGTGAATGAACACAAAGAACTCCAGAGAATTTAAATGCCTTATTCGAAGTGACATGACTTTTTAATGGTAAAGCATGGACAGCTAAGTCTCACTCTGTCTCCAGGGCTCCATGGGTATATAATCATACCAGGATGTAAGGTAATGTTACTGGAAGTTCCAATTTTGTAATCATGTTGATTTTCCTGGCAACCAGTCCCCATTCTCAGGGACTTTCCAAAAGTCATCTTGTTAAGATAAACTCAGGTGTGGTTGAAAGGCTTGTTAGGAATGGAAGCACGCTCCTTTCACCTGGTGGTTCTGGAGCTATTTTAGGAATCGAAAACAAAAACCACAATATTATAATAAAAGATTCCCAGATGTGAGAGTTGGAACATAAAGAAGCCTGAGCACCAAAGAATTGATGCTTTTGAACTATGGTATTGTAGAAGACTCTTGAGAGTCCCTTGGACAGCAAGGAGATCAAACCAGTCAATCCTTTAGGAAATCAATCCTGAATATTCATTGGAAAGATTGATGCTGAAGCTGAAGCTTCAATGCTTTGGCCACCTGATGCAAAGAACTGACTCATTGGAAAAGACCCTGATGCTGGGAAAGATTGAAGGCAGGAGAAGAAGGAAATGAGAGGATGAGATGGTTGGATGGCATCACTAACTCAATGGACATGAGTTTGAGCAAGTTCCAGGAGATGCTGAAGGACAGGGAAGCCTGGCATGCTGCAGTCCATGGGGTTGCAAAGAGCCAGACATCACTGAGTGGCTGAACAGGAAATTACAAGGGTTTTAGGAGCTATGTGCCAGGAACAGTAGACAAAGACCAAATGTATGTTTCTTGTTATAAATCACAATATCATAGCTCATGCCCTTGTCTTTTTACAGCAAAATGATCATAAATTCAAAAGATTTTAGAATATTGCTATAATCCCATTCAGTTATTATACAGTCCATAATCATGGAAATGTCTCCAAGGGTGAGGCTACTCAGATTTACAGCTTTCCATTGGAGACGTTTGTCAGTTTCCTAAAACAGGAGTAGTCTCAGAAAACATAGCTTCACCCTTTCAAGCATCTGCTATAATTGAACTGAGACAATATCAACTCTTGCTCTAGCCTCTTTTGAGGTAATATAAATAATACTGGATTTCCCTCATTACATTACGTATTCATTAATTCCTTTACCCACAACTTCTCTTCCCCATCCTTTCCATTTATACCCATATTTTTCTACCTCTGGAAGGGACATTAGGTTTGGCCACTGTGCTGGTCTAGATTGCAGACAGCGATACTAGTCTACCATACCTTCCCTCAGCCCACCTCGCTTAAGATTGGGCAAGGTGATAATAGGTGCAAAACAAGTGGGCTGTTTTTGCTACCAGGAAATACAGATACATTCATTGTTAATTCCAATTTTGCCAGATGGAGTGAAGGTAAAATTTACCCCCATCAGGCCTGTAGGAATTCTGACAAAATGTTTAAAAGCATAGTTTCTTGCTTAAACATGATCCCTATTTCTAGCACTTATAATTACAGGTGTGGTTCTGTGACCACTGCATCGGGTAGGAAAAAAAAAGTTGAGGTGATGTGAGGAAGAAGGAGAGAAAAAGTATGATGATTTTACCAGCATCATCCTTCCTTAGTAAGAAGTACATAGTCATATCAGCATCCTTCCCCTGTCCCCCAGATCCACCAGAAAAACAGACGTCTATCCACTGGGGACACTCTTTTAGCTCCACTCATGTTCACTGAGTGTGAGCACACTCAGAAAGACGTGTAAGCCAGACCCCCGACTGTCATGATTCTATCCCCCCTGTTTTAGACAACCAATGTTTTAATTGCCCGCTCCAATTCTCTATCAAACTACTACTCTGAAAAGGATAGTTTCCTGCCCATTGTTGCACAGTATAGGCTGTAAAGCATGTTCCTTGGTCTGAAGAAATAACCATCAACTGTCCAAATTGGTGTCATATCTTCAGTTCCAGCTCTTTTATACCACTATATGCATTTGCATTTACACTGGATAAGCAAATCCCAGTCCAGGGTCAGGATCTATTCCTGTCAGGACCTATTTGTAGCTCCCCAGGGCTACCAGCCTCAGTCTGACTTGCCAGCTATGTTCAGGGCCTTCCCACAGGGAAATCTGCCACACAGCCATCTGCAGTCTCTGTCTCTTTTGCTGGCAGACGGAACAGTGCTTATTGGCATTTTGTACCTAAGAGGGTGCAAGAGGAATATGCCTAGATTCAGCCTATCTCTGCATTGCTGTAGACCCCCAATGTCCACCTATTTTATAGACCCAGGTGGCCACCTTAAGTGAACATATGGGCCTATCTGCTTGTCGATTTCAATCACCTTCCAAAATTGAAAGTGAGTTCAGATGGGCATCAACGTGCCCTACTTTAATATACCCATCATTTTCCATAGGGCTGTGCCCTATGGCACAGGTCAGGTTTTCATTGTTCTCCTGCCTGACCATATGGCCAAGCAGGAACAGTAGATGAAGGTTTCTTATTATTATCAGAGTAACACACCAGAGAACTCACCACAGTGTTATTCCTCAGGTCCCAAGGTCTCTAGCTGGTCTGCCTTCTTCTCTGAACCTTTCAGTCTCCTATGTGTATTTTATATGTAATATCCAGAAGGTTTGGCTGTACTTAGTATGAAATAGGGAGAAATGAGTCCACTCCATTTTGACCTGGAACCAAAGAATTAAAGACATTTAGTCATCTGTAAACCTGGAGTAGGGCATGGCAACCCACTCCAGTACTCTTGCCTAGAGCATTCCACGGACAGAGGAGCCTGATGGGCTACAGTCCTTGGGGGTCACAAAGACTTGGACACAATTGAGTGACTAAGCACAGCACAATCATCTGTAAGAGAGGACATCACTTTCTAAATATCCTCATATACAGGAACCACCAGAGACTGAGTGTGCAAAAGATTTGTTTGGTGGCAGACTTACTTCTGACATGATTGCTGAACGACAAGGACACCCAAACTTCACCCAAATGCAAGAACTAAATTGGACTTCATCATCCATCAGGTACAATCATTTTATTATATGCTATTTGATATTTGAGAGCTTCCCTGGCAGCTCAGTGGTAAACAATCCATTCGCCAAGCAGGAGATGTGGTTTCAATCCATGAGTCGGGGATATCCCCTGGAGTAGGAAATGGCAACCCACTCCAGTATTCTTGCCTGGGAAGTCCCATGCACTGAGGGGCCTGGCAGTTGCAAGGACAATAAGGTCCCAAGTTTTAGACATGACTAAACAATAGCAATTTGATATTATAATTAAATGTGTAGTCATTATTATTTTTGTAAGGTTTATAATTTATACATCTTATCCAAATATAGCCAATAATTCAGAAAATTGACCACCCTACTTCACAATCTCATATTAATTTTTCCATCTTTGAAGTGCATTAATAACTTTTATTATCACACATTATGATTAAAAATGTCATCAAGCTCTTTCTAAGACTTTTTATTTCTATTTTATTTTATAACCAAGTTTTTAAAATGGGAACATACTATGTTTGCTCATCACATTGTATCATTCTAATCCAGCATTATCTGGCTTTCACTGTTAGCATTCCTCTGATGCTGTTCTCATGAATGTTATCATTGTTAGATAATGATAATGGTTAATAAATCCTTTTCTCTTCTTTTTTATATTCTATACTCTTCATAGGCAGATATCTTCAGCCGTAGTTTTAATTTATGATGAACCCCTAATTTAGCCTGAACCTGGGCTCCTCTTTTGAATATTTGCTCCCTAGATAGCATCTAGGAAATAACATTCTCCTGTTGTTGCCCAAGCCAAAAATCTAGGGTCCACATCTCTCTCTCCTTTGTCCTCCATTTTTAATTAATCACTACATTCTCCAGAGTCTGTGTCTTAAGTTTGTGTCATAGTTCCCTCTACCTTCTTTCCATAGTCATTGCCATTGTCCTAGATTGGAGAATTACCTATTTTAGAAACTATTGTTTTTTGTCTCATATAACCTTACCTGCAAATCCATCTATTATCCATACTGCCTACTACAATGCAAGTTTTATCAGATCACTTCCCTTCTCAACATCTTTCAGTGGCTTTCCACTGTAGAGAGAATAAAATTTTAAATCTCTTTGATGACATGGGAGGCCCTTTCATTGCCAGTCCATTTTTATCTCTTGTAATCATTCATTACCTTTACTGCACCATAACTGTTTATACTCCAGAAATTCTAAAATATTCTATTCCTTAATCTCAGTCACAAAATGCTGTTTCATGTTTCTACCTTTGCTTGCAGCTGTTTCACTGCCGGGAACTCTTTCTTGCCTGACAGATGCCCCAAATTCTCCAAGTCTCATTTTAAGATCTTTCTTCCTGGTGAAGTCATTTCTGACTTCCCCAAATAGGTTTTTCTTTCCCTAAAATTCACTTATACCTAATCGTATTGTGGCAGTTTTCCTTTTTTTATTAGTTTTTCTGTATCCCATTTCTTGAGTGCATGGACAGTGTCTTTCATATTTGTAGACTTTCTAAACACATCTTCTGCACTTAGGAAATAACTAATGAAATCATGTTGAAAGAATAAGCAGCTTACTAATGGATAAAGTATGTTATAATTATAACTTAAGAGTTGAGGATTTAAAGATGTGGTTAGGCTTTTGTGCAGCAAAGGAAACCATCAACAAAATGAAAACACAACCTACTAAATGCGTAAAATTATTTTCAAATTATATGACCAACAAGGGGTTAATATCCAAAATATATAAACACTTCATACAATTCAGTGTAAAAAAAAAAACCTGATTAAAAATGGGCAGAAGATCTGAGTTGACATTTTTACAGAACTAACATATGACCCAGCAATTCTATTCCCAGGCATTCATCTGGGGAAAAAAAAATGAAAAATACTAATTAAAAAAATACATGCACCCCTATGTTCATAGCAGCATTATTTACAATTGCCAAGATATGCAAGCAGCCTAAATGGCCATAAACAGATAATACATAAGATATAGTATATATATGTACCATAGAATAGTACTCAGCCACAAAAGAGAACAGAATTGTGTCATTTGCAGTAACATAGGTGGAGGGTATCATGCTAAGTGAAATAAGTCAGACAGAGAAAGACAAATACTATATGATATCACTTGTATGTGATCTAAAAAATAAAACTAGTGAATATAACAAAAAAAAAAAGACTCACAGATACAGAGAATAAACCTGTGGTTATTGGGGAAAGGGAAGGCTGGAGCAAAATAGGGGTAGGAGACTGAGCTACATATAGTCTGTATAAAATAAATAAGCTACAAGAATATATTATACAGCAAAGGGAATATAGCCAATATTTTACAATAACTGTGAATGGAGTGTAATCTTTAAAAATTGTGAGTCACTATGTTGTACATCTGAAATTTATATACATTTGTACATCAACTATACCTCAATTTAAAAGAAATGAAATAAACTGATATATCTTTAAAAAGAAGGAATCAGAGCAAGGTGATTTAGCTTTATGCTTTTCTTCATAACTCAAATGAAGGTAAAAAAGTTTTAAAGCTATCAACTAGGAATCAAACATTCTAATTACCAAAACATCCTTATAAGGTGGAATGCCATAAAAGTTTTCAGGAAATTACACAGAAAACTGTTTTCAAAGACCTTACCTACTTTCTCCTTTTCTTTCCCATCCCAAACCTTTTCCTGGCATTTCAGAAATAACCTGTTTCATATATATCCTCTACAGTTTACAACTGAATATCTTTTGGATTACCGTATCAACTTCACTATGATTTCATGAGCACGTATGTGAATTTATAAAGAAATTGGATGTTTCTTTTATGATAGTGCTGTTTATGTGGTAATAGACATATTTCTTAAGTCAATGGAATTCTATGTAATTTTTCTTACACATATACCCAACAAAAATATGTATTTATCGGATCATTTGATCCATACATTTTATATTATGGCAATTGTTTTTCATAGAATTTGTCAGATAAATTTTTCAAAATGGCTTTGGTGTTACATGTGAGAGATTTCACCATTATAATATGCCCATTAAAGTTATAACTGTATTTACTCTGTCTCAATTCAGAACTGTGGATTTGATTCCAGTTGACCAGTTCAGAAATGTGTGTAATGTGAATCTACAGAACAATAATCTCACCTCATTCAGTGGATTAATCTATCTGCCTAATGTGAAGGTGAGTCACTCACAAATTTTCTTTTTTTCTTTTAAGATTTTCAGTGCAGGTTGTAATCTTCTTTACTTTAGACTAAAATGTATATTCATGTCATTAAAGAAAAGAAATTATTTTTCCTAAAGCAATTTTTCACAAAGAAAAAAAGTATTACTTCCCAAAGTGATTTCAGTTCAGTTCAGTTCAGTTCAGTCGTGTCCGACTCTTTGCGACCTCATGAATTGCAGCATACCAGGCCTCCCTGTCCATCACCAACTCCCAAAATTCACTCAAACTCACGTCCATTGAGTCGGTGATGCCATCCAGCCATCTCATCCTCTGTTGTCCCCTTTTCCTCCTGCCCCTCAATTTTATGTGATTGTCTTATAAGCAGTGAATCTTCCTCTCTAATAGGAGATGGGATGGAAAGCTGCCTCTGTCATGAGCGAAGTTGGAGGGCACTGTGGTTCTCAAAGCAGCCTCATTGCCTCCTGTCCTATAGGTTTGAGACATTTACTAAGGCCTTTTAAACTTAGGGAAATAACAATCTCTCCAACTAAAGAGTTATTTCATCTAAATAAAGCTTGGAGAAGTCAGGAGTACAGATTGAGAAAGTTGAGCAGCTTTCTAGGGTCTTCATTATTTTGTCTGAAATGGTGTCATTTCTCAGCATGTCAAATAATAAAAAACACTTTCAAAGTCAAATCCAGACAATTTTGGGACATAAAAATTTGTCATTGTTAACACTAATATATTAAATTATGTTGTATAGTCCAAGTTTTATCCATAGCATCTTAACAGTTTTTAGGATGGTGATAACCTCAAACCAAAGATATATATACAGCATCATTCATATTTTAATAGCTGAGTAATCATGGATTCTTTCTGTAGGTGTTATGCCTAAACTATAACCATATTGAATCAATCATACCCCGACTAAAACCTCAGACTCACTTGACCAGTAGACAACTGCTCTACCAGAAAGTGCCTTCAAGTGGCTATGGGCAGCAAGGAACTTCAAAAATAAACAGGTATTATTCTTTTTTTACAACTATAAATAATTTTGGTTGGGAATTTTAAAAGCAGTCATATCAATGCCAGTAGTAACATACATTTAGCTTATTTAATACTTAATAGCTGCCTAGCAAAAATAAACTTTGTAAATAAAAAGACACCAAAATACTCCTTTGTTATTGTTTTTCCCTGCTTCTTCCATTTCATACCCTTATTGTAAAAAAGAAAAAAGTAAAAGAAAAAACCTTGTATGTTTAAGAACTGTGGGTTGTGTTTTTTTTTTCTTTTGAGATACAATTCACATACCATAACACTTACCCTTTATGTACAATTCAACATTAGTCATGAGGGAAATGCAAATTAAAACCACAATATGATACTTCAACTCCATTAGAATGGCTGTAATAAAAAATGTAGACATCTAAGTGTGAAATTCCTGAGTCAACTTCTTAAAAAACTGCCACACTCTTTTCCAAAGTGGTTGTACCAAATTCCATTACCAAAAAAAGTTTTGAGGGTTTTAATTTCCCCATATTCTCACCAACATTTGTCTACATTTTTTATTACAGCCATCCTAATGGAGTTAAAGAAGTATCTTAGTGTGGTTTTAATTTTCATTTCCCATATGACTAATGTTGAGCAGCTTTTCATATGCTTATTAGCCATTATTTTATCTTATTTGGTGACTGCCTGTTTAAATATTTTGCTTATTTTTCAGTTATGCTGTTTGGGTTTTTATTATTAAATTCATCAAATATTCTGGATACAACACCTTTATCAAATAAATGATTTACAAGTATTTTTCTCTAAACATGTGGCTTGTCTTTATGTTTTCTTAAATGATATCTTTTAAAAGAATTTAAGTTTTGATAAAGTCCAATCTATCAACTTTTTCTCTTACAGATTATCATGTTGTTGTACCTAAGAACTCTTTGCCTAACCTAAGGTTACAAAGATTTTCTCATGATTTCCTCAAGAAATTTTTTTTCTCTTACATTTAGGACTATAATCCATTTTGAGTTTATTTTTGTATATATTGTGAAGTAAAATGTGAGAGCTAAATTGAATAGCCTTGGTAACTTTGTTGAAAATCAATTGACTATAACTGTAGAAGTTTATTTCTGGATTTTTTATTCTATTCCATTGATCTGTGAGTCTGTCCTCCTGCGATTTCCAGACTGGTTTGATTACTGCAGCTTTATAAGTTTTGAAATCAGGAAATATAAGCCCTCCAACCTTATTCTTTTCAAAGATTATTTTAGATATTCTGGGTTGTTTGCATTTCCTCATAAATGCAATGATGAGATGGTTATTTTCTGGAGAAAAAGAAAAGGGAGAAAACCTGCTAGACTTTGATAGAGATTGAATTGATTCTATTAATCAATTTTGGCAGAGCTACTGTCTTAGTAGTAATAGTCTTCTACTGTGTGAACATGAGATTTTTCTCTATTCATTTAGATCTTTAATCTATCTCAGCAATGTTTTGTAGTCTTCTATGTATACATTTTCAGTTCCTTTTATTAATTTTTTCTGAAGTATTTTATCATTTTTATAGTATTGTAAACAAAGTCTCAATTTCATTCTTAGTTATTACAGATGTATAGATATTCAATTGATTTTTGTATATTAATCTTTTACCCTATATCTTCATGAATTAATTTATTGGTGCAATGATAGGGTTTTTTTTTTTGGTGGATTCCTTCAGATTTTCTAAATACAAGATCATGTCATCTGAGAATAAAGACAGTTTTACCAATTCCTTTCCAATCTAGAGCTGTTGCTGTTCAGTCGCTCAGTCACGTCAGACTCTTTGCAGCCCCATGGACTGCAGCACACCAGGCTTCCTTGTCCTTCACCATCTACCAGAGCTTGCTCAAACTCATGTCCATTAAGTCAGTGATGCCATCCAACCATCTCATCCTCTGTCGTCCCCTTCTCCTCCTGCCTTCAATCCTTCCCAGCATCAGAGTCTTTTCTAATGAGTAGGCTCTTCACATCAAGTGGCCAAAGTATTGGAGGTTCAGCTTAAGCATCAGCCCTTCCAATGAATATTCAGGATTGATTTCCTTTAGGATTGACTGGTTTGATCTCCTTGCTGTCCAAGGGACTGTCAAGAGTCTTCTCCAATACTACAGTTCAAAAAGCATCAATTCTTCAGCGCTCGTCCTTCTTTATGGTCCAACTCTCACATCTGTACATGACTACTGGAAAAACCATAGCTTTGACTAGATGGACCTTTGTTGACAGAGTAATGTCTGTACTTTTTAATACACTGTCAAGGTTTGTCATAGCTTTTCTTCCAAGGAGCAAGTGTCTTTTAATTTCATGGCTGCAGTCACCATCTGTAGTGATTTTGGAGCCCAAGAAAATAAAGTCTGTCACTAATTTTTTTCTTTTTCTTGCCTGATTGTGCCAGCTGTTGCTTTTT
>NW_011494826.1:2821541-2842781 GCF_000754665.1 Bison bison bison | reverse complement strand
TTCATGCACTGGAGAAGGAAATGGCAACACACTCCAGTATTCTTCCCTGGAGAATCCCAGGGACGGGAGCCTGGTTGGCTGCCGTCTATGGGGTCGCACAGAGTCAGACACGACTGAAGCGACTTAGCAGCAGCATAATAAACTGCCTTTTTATGTTTATGCTGCTGCAGCTGCTGCTGCTAAGTCACTTCAGTCGTATCCGACTCTGTGCGACCCCATAGACGGCAGCCCACCAGGCTCCCCTGTCCCTGGGACTCTCCAGGCAAGAACACTGGAGTGAGTTGCCATTTCCTTCTCCAGTGCATGAAAGTGAAAAGTGAAAGTGAAGTTGCTCAGTCGTGTCCGACTCTTTTCGACCCCATGGACTGCAGCCCACCAGGCCCCTCCGTCCATGGGATTTTCCAGGCAAGAGTACTGGAGTGGTTTGCCATTACCTTCTCCGTTTTATGTTTATACAAACAGCTAATTTGAAATTAAGTTTATGGGCCAAACTGACATTTGTGTTTCAGAGATACAACGAGCAGTGAAAATTTGCCTCCAATAATGAACAGTTTAGAAGTTCTTCATTTGGGCTACAATGGAATTTGTAATTTGATTCAGCTACAACTTAACAGACTAAGAAATTTAAAATTTCTCTTTCTTCAGGGTGAGTAGCAACATTATTAATGTGTGAGTCTTTATTATTAAAAACTGACTTGATTATCATTCTATTTTGAAAGCAGATATAAGTATCACTATTAGAACAGATTCATTGACAAAAATATTTGAGTAATCACAACTGGGTTTATCTTGAGTTATTTATATAAATAATGTAAATGCAATATTCTAGGGCTATAGAAGATTGCATTCTAGCTCACCAAAGCACATGCATTTTTTATCCAGTATGAATGACATAATAAGGGCTGGGACTAGAATGGTGTCATGGTGTCAGTGGAAAGGGTGAGTAAAAGGGGAGTCCAAAAAGTTGTTTAAAAGAAGTAAATATTAGGACTTAGTGACTAAATATACAAGGAGAGAAAAATAGTTCAGAATGTTTTCATGCTTTCATTAAGACATTGGCAAACACATTTCTAAAGCTAGGGGGAGGATAATGTTGTGACCACTCTGAGACATAAAAATGGAAACTTTTTCAAGTAGTGGTACTGGACCACAGATCAGAACTGGAGATGTATAGTTTAGAATTATCCCAGTGGAGGAGATAGGTCAAGTCATAGTATATGTGCTTATTTAGGAAATAATGATAAAAGAGAAAGAATGAAAAGCCAAAAAGACATGTAGAGACACAACTCCCCCCACTACCTCTCAATAATTCCCTTCCACACCCCATTCCCGGCATTAAGAAGGCTGGGATAAAAAGAACGAGCAGAGGAGTCATTCAAGAAATTTTGAAAGAAAACCAAGAAATACAAACTCTCGATGTCAGGAGAAAAAGGGTGATTGACCAAAGTCAGATGAGGAAAAGAATGAGGCCTGTGAAAAGAATATTGGATGTAGACAATTGGATTCAACAAAAAGGAAACACTGGTAACCTTCAGAGTATCAGATTTGGAACTGTGGGAAACTATTGGATAGGCAGTAAAAACAATAGAGGTTAGAGGCTGCATGTTTAAGGAACTTGTCCTTGAAAAATAGGTAAGAGATGGTAGCTAGTGAAGTTATGAGCATATTTGAAGGTTTGCCAAGAAAATGCACTGGTCATAGCAAACACCCTCTTCCAACAACACAAGAGAAGACTCTACACATGGACATCACCAGATGGTCAATACCAAAATCAGATTGATTATATTCTTTGCAGCCAAAGATGGAGAAGCTCTATACAGTCAACAAAAACAAGACCAGGAGCTGACTGTGGCTCAGATCATGAACTCCTTATTACCAAATTCAGACTGATATTGAAGAAAGTAGGGAAAACCACTAGACCATTCAGGTATGACCTAAATCAAATCCCTTATCATTATACAGTGGAAGTGAGAAATAGATTTAAGGGCCTAGATCTGATAATAGAGTGCCTGATGAGCTATGGAATGAGGTTCGTGACATTGTACAGGAGACAGGGATCAAGACCATCCCCATGGAAAAGAAATGCAAAAAAGCAAAATGGCTGTCTGGGGAGGCCTTACAAACAGCTGTGAAAAGAAGAGAAGTGAAAAGCAAAGGAGAAAAGTAAAGATATAAACATCTGAATGCAGAATTCCAAAGAATAGCAAGAAGAGATAAGAAAGCCTTCCTCAGCGATCAATGCAAAGAAATAGAGGAAAACAACAGAATGGGAAAGACTAGAGATCTCTTCAAGAAAATTAGAGGTACCAAGGAAACATTTCATGCAAAGATGGGCTCGATAAAGGACAGAAATGGTATGGACCTAACAGAAGCAGAAGATATTAAGAAGAGGTGGCAGGAATACACAGAAGAACTGTATAAAAAAGATCTTCATGACCCAGATAATCACAATGGTGTGATCACTGACCTAGAGCCAGACATCCTGGAATGTGAAGTCAAGTGGGCCTTAGAAAGCATCACTACAAACAAAGCTAGTGGAGGTGATGGAATTCCAGTTGAGCTATTCCAAATACTGAAAGATGATGCTGTGAAAGTGCTGCCCTCAATATGCCAGCAAATTTGGAAAACTCAGCAGTGGCCACAGAACTGGAAAAGGTCAGTTTTCATTCCAATCCCAAAGAAAGGCAATGCCAAAGAATGCTCAAACTACTACAATTGCACTCATCTCACACGCTAGTAAAGTAATGCTCAAAATTCTCCAAGCCAGGCTTCAGCAATACATGAACCGTAAACTTCCAGTTGTTCAAGCTGGTTTTAGAAAAGGCAGAGGAGCCAGAGACCAAATTGCCAACATCCACTGGATCATGGAAAAAGCAAGAGAGTTCCAGAAAAACATCTATTTCTGCTTTATTGACTATGCCAAAGCCTTTGACTGTGTGGATCACAATAAACTGTGGAAAATTCTGAAAGAGATGGGAATACCAGACCACCTGACCTGCCTCTTGAGAAATTTGTATGCAGGTCAGGAAGCAACAGTTCGAACTGGACATGGAACAACAGACTGGTTCCAAATAGGAAAAGGAGTACGTCAAGGCTATATATTGTCACCCTGCTTATTTAACTTATATGCAGAGTACGTCATGAGAAATGCTGGGCTGGAAGAATCACAAGCTGGAATCAAGATTGCCGGGAGAAATCTTAATAACTTCAGATATGCATTTGACACCACCCTTATGGCAGAAAGTGAAGAGGAACTCAAAAGCCTCTTGATGAAAGTGAAAGAAGAGAGTGAAAAAGTTGACTTAAAGCTCAACATTCAGAAAACGAAGATCATGGCATCTGGTTCCATCACTTCATGGGAAATAGATGGAGAAACAGTGGAAACAGTGTCAGACTTTATTTTGGGGGGCTCCAAAATCATTGCAGATGGTGACTGCAGCCATGAAATTAAAAGACGCTTACTCCTTGGAAGAAAAGTTATGACCAACCTAGATAGCATATTCAAAAGCAGAGATATTACTTTGCCGACAAAGGTCCGTCTAGTCAAGGCTATAGTTTTTCCAGTGGTCATGTATGGATGTGAGAGTTGGACAGTGAAGAAGTCTGAGTGCCAAAGAATTGATGCTTTTGAACTGTGGTGTTGGAGAAGACTCTTGAGAGTCCCTTGGACTGCAAGGAGATCCAACTCGTCCATTCTGAAGGAGATCAGCCCTGGTGTTCTTTAGAAGGAATGATGCTAAAGCTGAAACTCCAGTACTTTGGCCACCTGATGCGAAGAGTTGACTCATTGGGAAAGACTCTGATGCTGGGAGGGATTGGGGGCAGGAGGAGAAGGGGACGACAGAGGATGAGATGGCTGGATGGCATCACTGACTCGATGGACCTGAGTCTGAGTGAATTCCAGGAGTTGGTGATGGACAGGGAGGCCTGGCGTGCTGTGATTCATGGGGTCGCAAAGAGTCGGACACAACTGAGCGACTGAACTGAATTGAAAGAGGTCAGTTAGGTTAAAGATACAGAACAGGAGGAGAGAGAAAATTCTAAGGTCAGTTTAAAAGGAGAAGAGGTAAAAAGCTGTAGAGAAGTACAGAAATGTGGGCAGTAATAAGGTAAGGTCATGCCAGGATATATCAGAGAGTTAATGAACCTACATTTCACCTGCTGGATTAAATTTGCTAAGATGGTAGGAAAGTCTTTAGGGAAAGGGCAGGGTGGGGCTGTAGGGAAGCAAATTAGATTCTTAAGGATTAAGAGCTAAATTTATCTAAAATGTAACTAGTTAAATAAGTGGAAATTTTTAAAGAGTGGCAAATTCCGCTAGTCATAGAAATATAAGATCCCTGAAATCACATTTAGCATTGTTGTTTTAGAGTTCTCTTTCTTAAATATGTTTAATGAGCATTCTAAAGTGAATAATGCCCCAAAACATGCTACCGTAGATATTATTCAACACTTAAAGCTATCTCATGTGATTTTTATACCACTAGATTTAAGTATTAAAAGTGACAGTCCAAATACATAATTTTTTTTTTCAAATACATAATTTTTTGAAAGTGACTTACAACTGAGTCATTTTTCTTAATCTGACTTAATAGACTTCTTTTCATTTATAAGTAAGACACTGGTAATGTTTCAATTTAATTGTGTGATTTAATTCTTTTCAATTTTATTGAAGGTTATGATGTTATCAATTTCTCTAAAGAATAAAATAAAATAAGATAAATTTCCCGTATTTCATCCATTCGGAAACACTCCCTTTAATATTTTAACATCTTGAAATCAGGTGGTACCTTAATTGATGGCATAGTTTATCTAGCTGAGATTTTTTTCCCTTTCTTAGCATACACAAAATATTTACATATCTTAACAATGTTGACATCTTAAATTCTATGAAATATGTTAACTTACAAAGAGAAGAATTCCAAGAAAGTGGAATCACATATTCAGTAATTTATTAGTTTTCTAGGACTGCCATAACAAAGTACTGGATGACTTAAACAACAAAAATTTATTTCCTCACAGTTTTTGGCCAGAGTCCAAGATTAAGATGTCAGCAGGGTTGGTCACTTCTGCAGCCTCTTCTCTTTACTTGTAATTGTACTCTGTATCTTTGCATGGTCTTCCCCTCTGTGTCTATGTCCTAATCTCCTCTTCATATAGACACCAGTGATACTGGATTAGTGCTCACCTAGAGGATGAGATGGCTGGATGGCATCACTGACTGGATGGACATGAGTCTGGGTGAACTCCGGGAGTTGGTGATGGACAGAGAGGCCTGGCGTGCTGCGATTCATGGGGTCGAAAAGAGTCGGACACGACTGAGTGACTGAACTGAACTGAACTGAATGACCTCATTTATTTAACATTAGTTACCTCTTTGAAGACCCAAATACAGTCACATTCTGAGGGACTAGGGATTAGGACTTCAACATACAAATATGAGGAGACACAATTCAGTCCAATAATAAACGAGGATAAATAGTGGGTGAAAGACTGAATGACATAGTAGTAGCAGCACCGTAAAAGGTCCAGGTTAGGCCTAGTGTTGCTACCGTTATGTCATTCAGCAAGACAATTTCTCTGACCCTCAGTTTTCTGATGATTCAGTTCAGTTCAGTCGCTCACTTGTGTCCGACTCTTTGCGACCCCATGAATCCCAGCACGCCAGGCCTCCCTGTCCATCAACAACTCCCAGGGTTCACTCAAACTCAGGTCCATCAAGTCAGTGATGCCATCCAGCCATCTCATCCTCTGTTGTCCCCTTCTCCTCCTGCCCCCAGTCCCTCCCAGCGTCAGAGTCTTTTCCAATGAGTCAACTCTTCGCATGAGGTGGCCAAAGTACTGGAGTTTCAGCTTTAGCATCATTCCTTCCAAAGAAATCCCAGGGCTGATCTCCTTCAAAATGGACTGGTTGGATCTCCTTGCAGTCCAAGGGACTCTCAAGAGTCCACATATGAGTGATATCATATGGTATTTGTCTTTCTCTTTTTGACTTATTTCACTTAGCCTGATAATCTCTAGGTCCATTCATGTAGTTGCAAATGAAATTATTTCATTCTTTTTTATGGCCGAGTAATATTCCATTGTATACATGTACCACATCTTTATCCATTCATCTGTCTATGGACATTTACGTTGTTTCCATGTCTTGTAAATGGAAGTGGCTCTTGTAAATAGTGCTGCAGTGAACATTGGAGTGGAAGTATCTTTTTGGTTTATTGTTTTCTCCAGATAAATTCCTAGGAGTGGGATTGCTGAATAATATGGCAACTCTATTTTTAGTTTTTTGAGGCAGCTCCATACTGTTCTCCACAGTGTCTGCACCAATTTATATTCCCACCAGTAGTATAGAGGGTTTCCTTTTCTCCACACCCTCTCCAGAATTTGCTATTTGTGGACTTTTTCATGATGGCCATTCTAATCAGTGTGAGGTGGCACTTCATTGTAGTATGAATTGCATTTTGTCTAATAATGAGTGATATTGAGCATCTTTTCATGTGCCTCTTGGCCATCTGTATTTCTTCTTTGGAGAAATGTCTATTTAGGTTTTCTGCCCATTTTTTATTTGGGTTGCTTGTTTTTCTTGTTATTGAGTTGTATGAGCTAGGAAGCATATCTTTTGCACCATTTTATACATCTACTTTTATCAGTATCAACTATTTTAGCACTTAACTGTTGAAGAGATAGATTGGGTCAATTCACTACATTTTCTACATCATATCTTGATCTTTCACACATAAAGGAATAATTTTACCTAGTATTATTTGATGATGATGCTACCTTCCTATAAATTAATGTTTTCCTCCTTGGAAACATGTTCTTTTAATACTTCACTTTTAAAAAATCATTTGATAAAAATATTTAAACAAAGACAGTTAACTTATTCAGTTTGGGCTCACTTGACGTATCATGAGTTACCTTTTTTCAGGAAATGAAATCAGTCAAATTGAAGGACTTGACAACTTAGAAGTCCTTCAAGAATTGGTAGTGGACCATAACCGCATCAGAGCGTTTAATGACAGTGCCTTTGCCAAACCAAGCTCTCTGTTGGCACTTCACCTGGAGGAAAACAGACTACGAGAGCTGAGCAAATTACAACCTTTGGTAAAACTAGAGAAACTCTTCCTAGGATATAATAAAATCCAGGTAACATTATTTTGTTTTGTTATAAGATTTGCAAGACTTAACCCCTCTAAACAGAAAGCTGTCAAACACACCAATGAATATTTTGCTAGTGAGCTACTTATCACTTATATGACATGTAAATACTCTGGGATGCAGAACTGCTCACCCTACTTCTAGACTTATAAACCTGACCAACCCACATGCATCTGCCTGGATATCCTCTAAGAGATCTTTTTAGTTCCTGACTGCTGTTGGTCCGAGCTGTTTGTGCATCTCAACCCCAGACTCCCTCTGGGCCTTTAAGCTTAACATTTGTACTTGGTTTACCTTACGTTTGAATCAACTCCTGATAATGAACTTTGACTTGGCTTTAATGTTTCATCTTCCCCACTAAAGGCTTCCTGCCTTTGTTTCACCTGATCATAATTCAGCCTATTTCCATTAGGCCACTGCCCCAACCAGCCCTGTCCAAGCTCTCTTCTGAGATAGTATGCAGATAAGTATACACATAATCATACACAATCCTAACATTTCTCTTAGTATTTCGCTGATGATTGGTTAGCCCTCCTTGTACCAATTTTGTTATTTCTTCCCATACCTCTAAGACAACCTTGAAGACAAACTGAACTGTGTACTGCCCCACAAGGGCAGGGACCAAGTCTTTCTTGCCCAAATGTGTATTAGTATATAGCATTGTGCCTGGTACATAGTAGATACATGATTAATATTTGTTTGTGGCTCTCCTTGCTGAAGTTCAGGAAGATTTTCTGGAGTGATATAAAAGCCTGAGCAGTACCCTTTTCTACCTAGCAACTAGGAAATATATATACAGAGAAAGTAACATACAATCAATATATCAAGGTTCAAACAACATTCATCTGAGAAGATGAATGCCAAAGCTGGCAACAGTTCTTTCAAAGCTTTATCTAGAAGAAATCTAAATTAGGAAAATTGCGTTCCTATAGGAACTCTTTTCAGTGATAGAAATTGAGCTAACACAAAGGATTTGTCAAATCAGACTTATATGAATCTGAGACTTTACCCAGTATCAAGCTTTACTAATAATTTCAAGGATACACATGGTTTGGGGCCTTCTCTAAAATAGGTGTAAATTTTTTTTATAGTTACTCGATGAATTGGCTAAACCCACTTGGCATTCCAAATAAGAATAGGAGCATATCAAGAACCGTTTCATTACTGTGAACTAGCAACCACCTTATGGAGAAGGCAATGGCACCCCACTCCAGTACTCTTGCCTGGAAAATCCCATGGATGGAAGAGCCTGGAAGGCTGCAGTCCATGGGGTCACTGAGGGTCGGACAGGACTGAGCGACTTCACTTTCACTTTTCACTTTCATGCATTGGAGAATGCAATGGCACCCCACTCCAGTGTTCTTGCCTGGAGAATCCCAGGGACGGGGGAGCCTGGTGGGCTGCCATCTATGGGGTCACGCAGAGTCGGACACGACTGAAGTGACTTAGCAGCAGCAGCAGCAACCACCTTAAGCTGATTGTGTTGCCTAAATTTTGTCAGCAATAGCGTTTTTAAAAATAATTTTGCAAAAACGAAAATGTATTTGCAAACTTTCACCAATGTTAAATAATGATAAATAATCCCATTCAGTAGCAAAAGCAACTCATTTAATTAGAGAAGCAGTTTTTCTACCATATATATTCCCAGCAAATATGTCAGTATTCAGTCCATTCAACATGACATGCTCCATCCTAGTTAAGGTTGTGCTTGATATATACCTTTGAAATTGTTTAGACTAGAATTCACCTCCTTTTCCATACATCTAGGTCAGTCCTCTTAGGAATTAACCAAATACAATCTGAGTTTTAGAATAGATCATAACTCTTCTGAAAAAATAGGGTCTTTCCTAACAAGGACTGCTGTGTGGCCTGTTTTCCATGTTGGCACATCATCTTTACCCAATCATGTATTTGAAATCAATAGTAAACAGATCTATCTTTAATCAACAATACAGAATATTGTCACTCAAGCTCATTTCAGAAGATTCAACTCGTTACAGTCCAACACCTACATATAATAACTTCAAATCAGCATATATTTGAAGATGTTGGATAACCAAATAATAATTTACTGCTTAATTTTTAATAGGATATGGCAGAACTGGAAAAACTTGATGGTATATCTTCCCTCAGAGAACTTACAGTTTATGGCAATCCAGTGAGTGTTATTTTTCTAATTTATCAGTTAATTTACTTTAAATATAATCTATAGTTGTATATAATTTATTTTTATATACTGTGATAAAATGTTTAATTTTATCTGTTTCCACATGCACAGACAAGTTATCCAATTTATTATTGACAAATACAACTTATTGACTAGTGTCTTCTTCCAACTGATTACAATATAAATTGCCATTGTCATATACAACAGGGTCTACTTCTTGGTTCTATTTTGTATTCATTGGTCTATTTGTCAGTCCCTATAACATTATCAGTCTATGTTAATTACTTAAGTTTTATAGTAAGTCTTGATATTCGGTTGAGTAGGAACCTCTAATTTTCCCTCTCCTCCTTCTTCTCTCTTTTTTCCTTCACTGTCTTAGCTATCCTTGGACCTTTACACTTCCTGTGAGTCTCAGGGAACAGCTTCTCAAGTTATCTGAGAATCTTGTTGATAATTTAATTGGGAATTGGAATTGCATTGTATTTATAAATTAATTTGGGGGAAAATTGCCACTTTTACTGTTGGAGTCTTTGAAGGGATAAAATAAGCAACCACCCTTACTCACCTAAAATTTGAACAAACAGAAATGTGACCGTGGCAGACAGAGAAGTGAGAGTGTTTTGCTTAGTTTAGAATTTTGACAAAGCCAAATGGCCCTGCCAACAGTTGCCAGAATTAATCCTGATGACTCAGTAGCGGGAATGGTTTGACTGAGGCCTTTCCACATGGAAGGAGAGCTTCTCCTGCAGGAGCAAAAGCAATAAGCTCTTTCTGAAGAGAAAAGACAGGAACTAAATGACCAGTTTAATCTTCCCAGATTTATCAGTTAAGTCACTCTACTTCCCCAAGTAGAGGAGTGAAGGGACTGAGACAGCCATAGTGCCACATCACAGAGTTACTTCCACCAAGAAAGAAACACAGTAAGCAGTCTCCCCCAATATTTTTAGCTTTCATTCTTCTCATTCACAAATGTAAATATCCCTATGTTTATTTTATGTCCTTCAATAAAGGTCTGTGATTTTCTCCTAAAAGTTTTAGTCATCTTTGGTTTAATCATCCTGTTGTTTTATTTTTTTTCGTTTCTGTTCTTTTAATAGCTGTTTTAAACAATATCTTTTTTATATTTTTCTAGTTGTTTGCTGCTAGAGTATAGAAATTCTGATTTTTTGTGTATTACTCTTTATCCAAATAGCTTCTGAACTCTTTCTTAAATTCTAATGGATTGTAAATTTTGTTGGATTTTCTCTGTAGACAATCATAATATTTGCAAACAATGACTCTAATCTTTCTTTCCAATCTATACGGTTTTATTTCCTTTACACCTCTCAGTGTACTGACTAGGACGTCTAGTACAGTATTCAATAAACACACTCACAGTTACTGACTTCAAAGAATGCTTCTAAATTGTCACTATTAAATATGATGTTTGCTATAGGCCATGGGTAGATAACCTTCAGCATTTTAAGGCAGTCCCTTTCTAATTCCAGTTTGCTACTTGTTCTTATCAGGAATGGACACTGGATTTTAACTAATTGGTAATATAGTATTTATCTTTAATCTGTTAATATGCAAATTAAATTAATAGAATATAGTGCTAAACCATCCTTAAATTCCTGGGATGAATATTACTTGGTCATCTTTTATACTTTACTGGATTCATTTGTTAAAATTTCATGTAACATATTTGTGACCCCATGGACTATACAGTCCATGGAATTCTCCAGGCCAGAATACTGGAATGGGTAGCCTTTCCCTTCTCCAGGAGATCTTCCCAACCCAGGGATTGAACCCAGGTCTCCCACATTGCAGGCGGATTCTTTACCAGCTGAGCCATCAGGGAAGCCCAAGAATACTGGAGTGGGGTAGCCTATCCCTTCTCCAGGGGAATCTTTCTGACTGAGGAATCAAACCAGGGTCTCCTGCCATTGCAGGCAGATTCTTTACCAGCTGAGCTAGAGAGAACTCTCCAATTAATTTTATGAGGCAAAACAGCATTGATCAACTTGAAAAGAATAGCATAAGAGAATAAAATCATAATAATTTTACTTATTTCCATAGAGATATGTTGAACTTCCCTGGTAGCTCAGTTGGTAAAAAATCTGCCTGCATTGCAGGAGACCCTGGGTCAATTCCTGGGTTGGGAGGACCGACCCCCTGGAGAAGGGATAGGCTACCCACTACAGTATTCTTGGGCTTCCCTGGTGGCTTGGCTAGTAAAGAATCCACCTGCAATGCAGGAGACCTTGGTTTAATTCCTGGGTTGGGAAGATCTCTTGGAGAAGGGAACTGTCTATCCGCTTCAGTATTCTGGCCTGGAGAATGCCACGGACTATATAGTCCATGGGGTCACAAAGAGTCGGACATGACTGAGTGACTTTCACTTCCACTTCCTCTCTTTTTCTAGTCTATGAATTAATTTATATAAAAGAAGACTTGTATGTTCCTTGAAGGATAATTAGATCTTATCTCTAAAACCATCTGAACTTAATATTTTTTGAAGTTAGACTTTGAACAACTTATTCAAATTCTCTGACACGACTGAGAGACTGAACTGAATTGGATATATATCTTGTCATTTTCTATTAAACTGATAAGAACATATACTACAGTATACTTAAGAACATACGCTGCTGCTGCTGCTGCTAAGTCACTTCAGTCGTGTCCGACTCTATGCGACCCAAGAGACGGCAGCCCACCAGGCTCCTCTGTCCCTGGGATTCTCCAGGTAAGAATACTGGAGTGGGTTGCCATTTCCTTCTCCAATGCATGCATGCATGCTAAGTCGCTGCAGTCATGTCTGACTCTGTGTGACCCTATGGATAGTAGCCCACCAGGCTCCTCCATCCACAGGATTCTCTAGGCAAGAATACTGGAGTGGGTTGCCATTTCCTTCTCCATTAAGAACAGATACTAAGTTCAATATTGAGAACTTACATTTTTCAATAAAATTGTCCTTTTATCTAACTTTTAAATGTACTTCCATCATAATACTTTCATAAATTTTTAAAATCTTGATTATATCTGTGTTTTGTCACCTATTTCATAGCTAAATTATTTTTTTTGCTTTTTCGCTCTTGTATTTGAGGAGTCTTACTATCATACTAGTCTCTTCAAATAACCATATTTTGGATTTATCAAGTATAATTTTTCTTTTTTTAGTTCATTAATTTCTACCCTCTATCTTTAGTTTCTTGGAATTACTTTAAAAAAAATCTGAAGTAGTAGAATGCCTACTCATTAACATTTAATATTTCTTCTAAATTAATAAATGTTAGGATACAAAATACTGCTTTAGCAACAGCCTAAAAGTTTTGATATGTAGTGTTTTCCCAGTTATTTCTTAGAATCTACTTTACAAAAGATTTCTTCTTTAACTGTGAATTATTGAAGTGTGATAATTTCAAACCTGTTATGTATTTCTAGTTATCTCTTTGTCATTTATTTCTAGTGTTGGTATATTTTAATCAGAAGAGACATTTTATACAGTCTTTGGTTTTATGAAACTTGCTTTGTGGCCTAGAATGTGGTTATTTTTTAAACTCAATTTATGACTTAGAGATCACTCTTCATTAATATATATGTATCTACTACATTAAAAAAATAGATTATTTATTCCCTTTTGATAATGTTTCTTTCTTCCTTCCTTCCTTTCTTTCAATCACAAACAGTGCTGCATACATCTGTGTTGTCAGTCCCCCAGATCATATCCATATTCAGAGATTTGCTAGAAGATTTGCTAAAAGTCATGGGACTTAGCATATAGTTGTACTCATGGCTAAAGGTTTATTACTGTGACATAATGAGGATACAAAGCCAGGTGATGAAGAAAAAAAACATAACCAGAGTCAAGGAATCCATGTGCAAGCTTCCTTATGCTTTTTTCCTCACATGAGGGAGTCACACAGTGTACACTCCTCACCCAATAACAAATGTTGTTTTCTGACCAGGAAATCCCATTAGATTTAATGGAATTCAAGGATTTTTTTTGGAGGCTTGTCACATAGGTACCCTCTGCCTATCACATACAAAAATTCCAGGACCTGAGAAGGAAAGCAGGTTGCACAAGAATCCTACTGTTTGTAAAAGTAGTCTAGGCATAATGAATTACCTTTATCACTTAAGGAATGGTGGGAAATCTTCCAAAATCCAAGTACCAAACACTTGTTAAAACTTACCCTTGCAAACAGATCCTTCTAAAGTTAACAGCCTCAAACTGACTATGTTAACTCTTTCACACACTTTCTCATGCATATATGCAAGTAATTTTAGAGTAGGTTAACACTATGAAGTGATGATTCATACAGTTCAACAGATATGCATTGAATTAAATTGCATAGTACCTATGGGAAATTGTAAGTTTCAAACTAATTACTTATAAGTAAACTTTTATAATATAATCCTATTCATGAGTTGGGATTGCCTGTAGTTAATGAACAATACCATATACTCTTCAAAGAAACTAAACCTCCACATGGTAGCTTTGGTTTAAAAAAAAAAGCTCTTATCTTCATTTAGCGTAACAGAAAATTGAGAAATCTTTTTAAAAGGGAGTTTGTATTTGTATCATTTAATATTATATATTAGCTGTTACCTGTCATCTTTGCTGTCTGTGCTAAATATCCTTCTCTATAAAGGTTAATTATTGAAATAAAGAGCTTTTTTAAGGAATGAATTGTTACTTTTAACTTTATTCAGATTTGTAGAAAAATGCTACATCGCCACGTGCTTATATTTCGACTGCCTAACTTACAGATGTTAGATGGAATTCCTGTGAATTCAGATGATAGGGCAAAAGCTGAATTTCACTTCTCTGAACTACAAGCAAAGAAAAATTCGGTAATAATTATTTACACTTTTCCTTTTAAAATATATAAATTAGTAGTAGATGAACATTATGTCATGTTTTTTACTTAAATGTTTAAATCTAGTATATGATGCTTCTGTAGACTATTTTAGTATGTATTTAATGATTATTGTCAAAAGCAACTTGATCTGGTGAATAGAGCACATACACACACATAGAAACTAGGAAAGCTGTTTATTATAAAAACATACTTTAATGTAGAGCAAGTTATTTAAAACCGTGTGCCTCTTGTTCCATATGTCAGGTGCTGCTAGAAGTTAAGAAACTATAACATATCACTCTTATAAACTGTGACTACCAATAAAACTCTTTCCCTTTCTATCTCCTAAATGGAAAGAGTTTTATTGTTCATGGACCTTTTGCCCATGAATCCTAGTAAGATATCTGACTGTGATAGGGAAGAGGTTAGAGAGGGAAGAAGCCACAGAAGCATATCATTTGGTAATTCTATCATTGACCACCAGGATTTTTCATAGCCATCTTCAAAAGACTAAACTTAACACAGAAAAGCTATGGTTTTTGAGCAAAGAAGTAATATCATTAGAGCTGTGCCTTTGAAAAGTTTAAGGAAGAAAAGCCTAGAGGCAGAGAAATAAACTAAGAGGCTTTTAGGATAATCCAAGAGAGAAATTATGAAGACCTGGACTAGGGTGGGGCAGTGAAATGTAAGTAAACCTCTAATGTAAGTTGAAGCCAGAGAGCAAGGGCATTAGTCAGTGAACAAAGATTACTTTTAAAAGTTAATTGAAGAGGAAAGAGATAAGACTACTGTAGATGCTTGGCTTACCCCACACTCTCCATTCCCTCTATAAAACAAACTAACCAATTCCTAGCATTTAATACTAGTAGGCTCCTCTCTGACGTCTGCCTTCAGCAATAGAATCACAGATTTATTAAAAGTTGGCTATGTTTTTTCAAAAACTTACGCCAATCTTTTATTTTAAATAAATATACAAATACACATTTTAAATTATTATTTCCATGTTTTTTTGAAAACCAAATGAAATCCTCTGCAGAATCTGGACAAAGATCAACTACACACATACACAAATAATATCAAATTAGGTTGGGAGAAAAAAAACCCTGCAAAATAAGGGAGAGAATTATAAAAAGTCAGATAAAATATGTGGGGAAATTTTTAAAAATCTAGGCAGTTTCTTGTATTCAAATTTTCTCCATATGTTGTTGAATTCTTGTTACTTTAATGAAACCAAACTGGAAATTGTGATGGCTTTATCAGTCAGACCAAATACCAGGCAAAGGATACTTCCTTACAGAAAAGGCGTTGGCCCTTCATCCAAAGATGGGTGGGCCCATGTACTTTTATGTTTTAAAATCTTTTAAAGGTCTAATTCTTATTATTTCCTGGACTTTTTTTTTTTATTAACCAAGGGGATTCTATTATAGATCAAAATAGCTGTAGAGACATGTGAAACTTACAGTTGTACAATGTTAATAAAGATTATCTAGATTAGGCAAAGGAAATTGGTTCATATACAGGTTATATCTACAAAAGTTTTTCTAAGAACTATGCTTTGTGAAAAACAATGTTAGCTACTAATCTATATGATACAATTGACAGCACCATCTAAATGTCATCTACCAAAATTATTGTCACAGTCTCTAGTCTTTAAAAAGAGAACAAATAAAATTTAGTCCAAAGATTTAAGCTTCCTTTCCCTTTCTCTTATATTCCATGAGCAAGTCACTTCTTCCTTCCAGAAGTGAAAAACTAAAGGAAACTTTAGTTTCTTGTTGCTGTTATAACAAATTACCTCAATTTTAGTATCTTCAGACAACACAAATTTATTATCTTAAATTTCTAGAGATCCTAAGTCCAAAAATTAGTCCTGTAGAGCTAAAAGCACAAGTATTGGCAGGGCTGCAATATCTTCTGGAAGCTCCTCAAGAGAATTTGGTCTTTGCCTTTCAGCCTTCTAGAGGCTATCTGCATCCCTTGGCTCGTGGCCCTCTTCCAACAAATAGCATAACTTTGGCCTCAGCTTCCATCATAACATCTTCTCTCCATTGTTATAAAGATGTTTGTGATTGTGATGGGCCTACCTAGTTAATACGGCATAATCTCCCCATCTCAAAATCCTTAATTTAATTATATCTGTACAGTCCATTATACCACATAAAGCATTCACAGGTTTTGGAGACTGGGATGTGGACATCTTGATGGGGGGTAGCATTATAATGTCTACCATACCACATATGTGAGGCCTCCAGTGAGAGACCTGTATGAATTGTAACATTAAATTTTATAAATTCTATTTTAAGGTAATGCTGGCTACATTTTAAAAATTCCATATAACTTCATAAATACTAAATTCCTTATGAAGAAATCACTCAGAGCAACTTCAAAGATATCAGTTTCCATATATATTTTTAACTGGTTTAATATAGCAAAAAAAAACCCATAAACTCAAATTTTAGTCATTGATGGATGTGTATTTCACTAAATGTTTTTTTTGGTTCTTTTCTATTTATCATATAGTGAACTAACATTTCCCCCAGTGTATACTATGATTTCGGAGAAGGCAATGGCACCCCACTCCAGTACTCTTGCCTGGAAAATCCCATGGACGGAAGAGCCTGGAAGGCTACAGTCCATGGGGTCGCTGAGGGTTGGACACGACTGAGTGACTTCACTTTCACGCATTGGAGAAGGAAATGGCAACCCACTCCAGTGTTCTTGCCTGGAGAATCCCAGGGATGGGGGAGCCTGGTGGGCTGCCGTCTATGGGGTCACACAGAGTCGGACACGACTGAAGCGACTTAGCATCAGCTGCATACTATGATTTGTTTTCAGTGATTCTAGATACCTATTCTTGCTATTTGAATCAGTGCCATATGTAAGAATAGAAAGAATATCTTTCCATTTATCCTATATATATATTTTTTATTTTACAGTTAGGTTTTTTAATATTCATTTATATATGATTAGTGAAATAAAGGGAGTATTTGAAGTCTTTATTTCAGATAAATCTATTTTTTAAGATACAATAATAATTTTTATTTTCCTGTCCAGAACAAAATTGAGTTATTATTTCATTTAGCTGTTCAGAAGACATAAGAATAGAATACTTTTCAAGTGTTATCAGTTCATTCTAATGTATTGTCCTTTGTTTTAGTTGCTGTTGTTCTTTTATTCTAACAGCAAATAAAGAGGGAATAAATGAAATCTAAAGTTGCCCTTTAAACCATAACATTTTGGTGCTTTGGTTTCAGAAGAAATTTGACAGCTTTCTAGATTAGTGATGGGAAGAAACTCCAATGAAGGAATTAGTTAAGGAATTTGGGATCTGCTTTACTAAAAGGCCTGATACCTTAGTGCTCATGACAAAGCTGCATTTTGGTTACATTTTCTGAAATATGAAGGAAATGTATAATTTTACAGAAATGCATAAGCCTATATCTCTAGATAAATTGAATTATATATTCAGAATTCATATTTTTTAAAGTATAAACGAGGTCAGTCTTACTAAAGACAGAGCAGGCATACATTTCTAATAAGTGTCCAGTGACACTATTAGTGACACTAATAGTGTCCAGTCTATAATACCCCTCTCCTCCATCTGTTGATTCCTGAAGCTCTTTTAATTTGTTGATTCCTGAAGCTCTTTAACCTCTTAATTCGGAAATCCTGTGTACAGAGGAGGCTGGTGGGCTATAGTCCATGGGGTCCCAGAGTCGGACTGAATAGCTAACACTTTCACTTTAATTCTCAATTAACACAAAATGTAAACACTGTTTAGAGGGTTAGTGCACTCCTAAAAGTGATTCTTGTAAGATGCTTTTCTTATGTTAAGTCGTTTCATTCCTGTCTGACTCTTTTCAACCCCACGGACTATAGCCCACCAGGCTCCTCTAGGTCTGTGGGATTCTTCAGACAAGACTACTAGAGTGGGTTGCCATGCCCGCCTCCAGGGGATCTTACCAACTCAGGGATCAAACCCACACCTCTTATGTCTCTTGCATTGACAGGCGGGTTCTTTACCACTGCACTGCCTGGGAAGCCAAATGCTTTCCTTAGTCCCCACTTTATTTACTTGTTTTTGAAAAACTAATTAACTGCAAGACAATTGAAGAGGTAATGTGAGGAGTACAAGGATGTAGAAGATATAACTCTTACCATCCAGAAACTCCTGTTCAGAAAAAAAGATATTACAAAAGAGGAAAGGCTTATTTCTCATTTTCCTAATTTTATATTACCATGTTAGGACCCTTTGGAATGGGGAGGTGCCATCACACTAAACTGTTGTGATGCGTACAATGCAGTCTGAAAAAAATAAAAAAATAAGGTTCTGATGGGGGTTAAGGACCCCAAAGGCTGTCTATTTCACTGTTTTTGCCTCTCTACCAACTCTGAGTTAAGGCAACCATTTAATTTCTGACCTAAAAATTTTAAGTTGAATTTCAAATGGGGCTTGTGGTAAGGCTAAGCCTATTGATCTGAGTTTTAGAGGCAAGGTGTTCTTAACTTTTGTTTTTATCATGTAGTTTATTCCTGTTACCAGCTCTCCTGTGGATGGTACATCGTTTAGCCAAATGAAAGCTCCTCCCATAAAGATAACAAATGTAATTCTGCCTGGTGGATTTAGCCATTACTTGGGATCTGACTTCACTTTAACTCCTGAAGTTGAAGGTATTTTGAGAGTTTCTGAATGAATGTAAAAAACAAAACAAAAAAAACACTCCATTTGATACAAAAATCTCACTTTGATTTCTAATACTACTTAAAATTGCCTATTTTAAATTTACAAATTTACACTTCCTAAAAGTGAATTTGTGTTCAAGTTTCATGTGCTCATTTTGATTTCAAAGAATCTATTGTATTTTTTGGTTCTACTCAACTACTAATATGTTGTAGTTAAAGATTTGCTTGCACTTAGAACTTTGTGATACTTACTGGATTTTTCTTGGTATTTCCTTTCAAAGCTTTTATTCCATTTTGTGTATTTCATAGCAAATGACTACTAAAACCTGTACTGCATTCTGCTAAAAATAGAGGTTTAAAAATATTCATAACAACAGACTCTTGGCGCTCAAAACGTGTCTTATAAAGTGAAGATCAAACTTCATCCTTGAAACCACAATATTATTTTGTATATTCATGAAGCTATTAGTAGGGAAGTGTTTCAAGAGGTAGCTCTGTAAAGGAAGAAAGTATATTAAAATGTCAAGGCATGGAAATGGTTCATTCTATTATTACATTTGCATTCAGGCTTAGATGAAGCCTTTTCCCTAATTCCAGATGTTGTCTGGCTATCATTTTTATGAAATTGGGGGTAGCTAGAAGACCTTGCTTCTTGGAAGGAAAGCTATGACAAAATTAGATAGTGTATTAAAAAGCAGAGATATCACTTTGCCAACGAAGGTCTGTATAGTCAAAGCTATGGTCTTTACAGTAGTCATATATGGACGTGAGAGTTGGACTGTAAAGGAGGCTGAGCACTGAAGAATTGATGCTTTCGAACTATGGTGTTGGAGAAGACTCTTGAGAGTATCTTGGACTGCAAGGAGATCAAATCAGTCATTGCTAAAGGAAATCAACCCTGGATACTCATTGGAAGGACTGATGGTGAAGCTGAAGCTCCAATACTTTGTCCATATGATTGCGAAGAGCTGACTCATTGGAAAAGACCCTGATGCTGGGAAAGACTGTAGGCAAAAGGAGAAGAGGGCAGCAGAGGATGAGATGGTTAAATAGCATCACCAACTCAATGGACATGAACTTGGGGAAACTCCCGGAGATAAGGAGGCAGAGGGGCACCTGGTGTGCCACAGTCCATGGGGATGCAGAGTCGGACATGACTTAGTGACTGAACAACTCTTTCCCTGAGGGCTCACCTCTTCCATTCTTTTTAACATCTCACTTTGCCTCAGACTACTGTTAGACAATAAAATTCTAAAACTGAGTATCACAATAATGATAAAATGATCTAAAACCCTACTAAGAATAGTAGATCTTTCTATGCAATTATTCTAAAAAGAAACTCAATTTTTAAAAATCCAATAGAATTTAGTCTAAGATGTTATTTTTAAACTTATTCTTTATACTTCTACTTCCTTATAGCTTTAAGATTTAATCATAGTGAGAATTTTAATGCTTTTGTCCAGAAGACATAACTATCAGTAAAACTGGTATACCAAATTGTTATTAGCCTCCTTAAGAGTACAGTTTCATCACTATCATCTTCAGGAATGTCTTCAGTATCTTTTTTGGGGGGTGGGGGTGGGGGTTGGGGATTAGTTCAACCCTGGATTCATTTCCATAATTTTTTCCTGAGATATCTTTAAGATTCATTGTGCAACTACTTTTTAGGATTTTCTGGAAAAGTCCTATTTCTTTACTATTTTCTGAGTATAGTACCCCAATTTTTGCTTGAGAAGTATGGTCACTTTATCTATGTATTTCTTTACAGCACACAGCTCTGGATATTTATATTTTTTAAAATTACCAAGAAAATATCAAATTGATTCACTAACTCAGAAAAATTTAAACAGCATTTAAGTGCTAGAAATATATTCCAATTTTAACTTTTATTTAAAAATTTTAATTCATGCTGTGAAATGTGTATAGCATACAGTCAATTGAAGGACAACCATAGCTTATTAATTTATTTTATTAATGCCTTTCATTGTTTCATAATTCTAATTTCAGACAAAAAATCCAAGAATGCAGGGATTCTAACAAATAATCCTCGGAGCATCCATGCAGAAATAGCTTTTCGGCAACTCAGGGGGATAAATCTCTCTCCATCTCTTTTATCGCACCAGAATATGGCATCTCCAAGTGCACAGATGTACCAGAGCAACCAGGATGAGGGAAGGTAAAGCTATTCTGTGTTTTAATATCACTTCTTATCATCAGTTCAGTTCAGTCACTCAGTCGTGTCCGACTATTTGCGACCCCATGAATCACAGCACGCCAGGCCTCCCTGTCCATCACCAACTCCTGGAGTTTACTCAAACTCATGTCCATCGAGTCGGTGATGCCATCCAGCCATGTCATCCTCTGTCATCCCCTTGTCCTCCTGCCCCC
>NW_011494826.1:2821057-2821441 GCF_000754665.1 Bison bison bison | reverse complement strand
CTTCGGCACTCATCTTTCTTCACAGTCCAACTCTCACATCCATACATGACCACAGGAAAAACCATAGCCTTGACTAGATGGACCTTTGCTGGCAAAGTAATGTCTCTGCTTTTCAATATGCTATCTAGGTTGGTCATAACTTTCCTTCCAAGGAGTAAGCGTCTTTTAATTTCATGACTGCAGTCACCATCTGCAGTGATTTTGGAGCCCAAAAAAATAAAGTCTGACACTGTTTCCTCATCTATCTGCCATGAAGTGGTGGGACCAGATGCCATGATCTTAGTTTTCCGAATGTTGAGCTTTAAGCCAGCTTTTTCACTCTCCTCTTTCACTTTCATCAAGAGCCTCTTTAGTTCTTCACTTTCTGCCATAAGGGTGGTGTCA
>NW_011494826.1:2820700-2820957 GCF_000754665.1 Bison bison bison | reverse complement strand
CAGTTCAGTCACTCAGTCGTGTCCGACTATTTGCGACCCCATGAATCACAGCACGCCAGGCCTCCCTGTCCATCACCAACTCCTGGAGTTTACTCAAACTCATGTCCATCGAGTCGGTGATGCCATCCAGCCATCTCATCCTCTGTCATCCCCTTGTCCTCCTGCCCCCAATCCCTACCAGCATCAGAGTCTTTTCCAATGAGTCAACTCTTCGCATGAGGTGGCCAAAGTACTGGAGTTTCAGCTTTAGCATCATT
>NW_011494826.1:2814042-2820600 GCF_000754665.1 Bison bison bison | reverse complement strand
TGCCATGATCTTAGTTTTCCGAATGTTGAGCTTTAAGCCAGCTTTTTCACTCTCCTCTTTCACTTTCATCAAGAGCCTCTTTAGTTCTTCACTTTCTGCCATAAGGGTGGTGTCATCTGCAGATCTGAGGTTATTGAGATTTCTCCCAGCAATCTTGATTCCAGCTTGTGCTTCTTCCAGCCCAGCGTTTCTCATGATGTACTCTGCATATAAGTTAAATAAGCAGGGTGACAGTATACAGCCTTGACATACTCCTTTTCCTATTTGGAAGCAGTCTGTTGTTCCATGTCCAGTTCTAACTGTTGCTTCCTGACCTGCATATAGGTTTCTCAAGAGGCAGGTCAGGTGGTCTGGTATTCCCATCTCTTTCAGAGCTTTCCACAGTTTATTGTGATCCACACAATCAAAGGCTTTGGCATAGTCAATAAAGCAGAAATAGACTTCCCTGGTGGCTCAGACAGTAAAGTGTCTGCTTCTCATCATAAAACCTCCCAAATTTGCTAATCACGTATAGAAATAGGAAATATTGTTATATACTATTATGTATTTACTCTGTGAGCTGGGGGAAGACTGTCAGCATAAGGCTTATTCTCTCACATTCACCAAATCTTTCTCAAAGTCCAGCATATACATCATAATTCAAACAGAAATGGCTTTCAAGGTAGAATAGTGCTCACCTTGTACTTATGTGAGGGAATATTGAAACAACTATGGGAACCACTTTTAATTGTATTGTCTTCCAAGTCATTTCTACTTCCTGAATATGCAAAGCAATTCACTTATATTTTAAACAACAGATAAATTCAACTCTGAAATCACAAAGGCTGAGAATTATGTAAATTCTTCAGACTTCTTATAATTCCCACTTGCCCTTCCTCCAGTTTGGATCCTAGTCCTTAGAGACCAGCTGAAGGCCAAGGAACCTGATATTAAGATTTCACTCTGCTGCCAAAGCCTATCCACCCAGATTTCCAGTTAATATTTGCCCTCTAGCTTCTTTGTCGGAGAAGGCAATGGCACCCCACTCCAGTACTCTTGCTTGGAAAATCCCATGGACAGAGGATACTGGTGGGCTGCAGTCCATGGGGTCGCTGAGGGTCAGACACAACTGAGCAACTTCACTTTCACGCATTGGAGAAGGAAATGGCAACCCACTCCAGTGTTCTTCCCTGGAGAATCCCAGGGACGGGGGAGCCTGGTGGGCTGCCTTCTATGGGGTTGCACAGAGTTGGACACGACTGAAGTGACTTAGCAGCTTCTTTGTAGCCAATCTCTGGAACACCTATTAAGCCTGGCTCTTGCTGTACTGACTTTCCTGCTATAATCAGGCATGTCTCACTAAGTATATATTTACTGAGTATACTATGTTGATATCACGGGCTTCCCTGGTAGCTCAGCTGATAATCTGCAATGCAGGAGTCCCCAGTTCAATTCCTGGTTAGGAAGATTCCCTGGAGAAGGCAATGGCAATTCACTCCAGTATTCTGGCCTGAAGAATTCCATGTACAGAGGAGCCTGGCAGGCTACAGTCCCATGGGGTTGCAAAGAGTTGGACATGACTGAGCGACTTGCACTTCACTTTATGTTAATATCATATTTTTATATCAATGAGTTATCCTCATGATATTTTTCTCTCTTGTGGTGTCTTTTTGAAATTGTACACATATAAAATACAAAAATTATTTACTTCAGAATTACCTTAAGTTAGCTGATCCATTAAGAAATTGTCACCACTGTTTAACTCATAAATATTTTGTTTCTGACAGAATTCCTGGCAGCCACTTTCCAAGATCAAATCGAATGTAACTGCCTAAAGAGAACTGAATATACACCAAGAAACCAATTTCCGCTTAGAAGTTGTGCAAAAACTAGCAGACAGTGTTGGTGATAAAAATATATATATAAGATAATCATGGTACTTATGTTACTGAAGCACTTCAGTTCCATATGAAGATAATCTCTATCATCCTTGGTGAATTTTATTTAATATCACCTCTCTTAAACCTTCTTTACAGTTACCTTATTCATTTGATTTTCTATGTTAGAAGAATCATGAAATATACAACAATTTGAAAAGATACAAGTGACAGAAAATCAAGTCCAAAGAATCAAATATTTAGTCATGTTATTGGAAGCATTTAGTTGTAAAATCTCATTTTGACTTGATATATAAAGACACTAAGCAAAGGTAATTTTAGGAAATAAGTATGTTTTCATTTGTAGAATATCTATCCATTTAGGCTTATCTAAAACTAAAGCATACATTTCTTACCAAACACAACTATTCTTAAATCAGGTTGAGTTTTGTTAGTTGAACTACAGATTAGTTTTTTTAGGACTATACTTTTTTTTAAAAAATAGCATTAAACGGGGTTTGTCCTAAGAATTACTTAGAGATGTAAATCATAGGCATCAATACTTCCTAAAGGTGGCTAACTATGAGTGCAACTCATGCTACAAGAATAAAAGAATCCTATTTCATATACAAAATTCATTCAATGTGCCCATAGTGATATAATTTTACAAATAAGTTGTAGGCTAAGTAAACAGATGTTCAAAATGAGTGGACACATTTAAAATATGGACTCATATTTCATTGGAAATAATTTTTCTAAAATAATTATATTGCATACTACTAGGACAAATCTCAAATCAATCAAATGTGGTTTTGAATGTATTAAACACATTTATTATTTTTAATGATTAAATTGCCAATCATATTTTTATATCAAAAGGTTCCATGATTCATGAAGTATTCTGTTTAAATTTTTCAGGAAGCGGTTCAACATTGCATATAATTTTCAGATTATTTAATGTGTTCCTTCCATGAAAATAAATTATTTTTACTAAAATACTTGTATTTTATAATCTATCTGGAAATAGTTGTAAGGATATTTTGGAAATTCCAATGTGCATGCAATAATTTTGAGTCTTCTTTAAATACTGTATGTTTGTAACTTAATCATGTAATATTTAAAATTTCAAACCTAATACAGATTGATTTTACCCTTCTTAATGCGTGGTGTTTAAACTATTACTCTAAGGTACAAATAAGATCCTTTGTTTAAAAAGGAACTATGCAGTTCTTAAGATGTCCAGAAGATGTCTTTGTCACCCTTTAGTTTTGAAAACTGCTTTCACTAGTGTTGTGATAAGCATCTGCTCATTATTATTTGCTACTAACTTGACATCATTTGCTTTTTCTTCCTCTCATGATTATGTGTAAGTGAAATGCTCAGTATATTCTACTTTTATAGTAAAAAGTGTCTTTGTAAATAATAAACTGGATGGGAAAAACAGGTTTTCACTGGAGAAAAATTTATAAGAGTAGAAAAGTATAAAGCAGGAAAAACATATCTTATTCAGCATCCACTTAATGTTTGAAATTTTTTTTCCTTAGCCATTTTTTCTATGCATTTCTAATATATTTGAGATCTACCATTTGACTTTTTATGAACACACTGTTCAATTGAGATATTTTTATTATAACATTTTAATCTGAATTTCTTCCTGAAAGTAAATTTGTAATACTTAATAGTAACAAACACTGAGAATAATAACAAACATATTTAGGCATTTCTGGGTGCTGTACAGAAACAAGACACTGACTCAACCTTAAGAACATTTTAATATTAAATATAATAAGTAATTCCATATGAAAGCAATGAGGGGATGATTACTAAGACAACTGGCATAGTAGTTCTGAAGATTTTTCTACCATGAAAGCAGATGATGATACAACATACTCCCCTAGGAATGCCCAGACAGGTTAAGCTGTTGGTATGTGAAGTTCTTAAAGCAATATAACTTCATCCCCTTCCTATTCAACAAAACAAATGAAAATATGGTTGAATATGAGAGATGTTTTTACAGATCTGCTTTAGATCTGCTCTAAGTGATTTTTTTAAGTAAATCAACTGTGAAATTTTACATTATTCATAATACACTTCACCACCAATTATAACAAAACAAGCAAGTAGTGCTTATTTTTATAAACCACTTGTCTATGTTTTTGGCTTCCCTAGTGGCTCAGTGGTAAAGAATCTGTCTGCCAGTGCAGGAGACTCGGGTTTGATCCCTGGGTTGGGAAGATCCCCTGGAGAAGGAAATGTCAACTCACTCCAGTATTTTTGCCTGGGAAATCCCATGGACAAAGGAACCTGGTGGACTATATAATCCATGGGGTTGCAAAACAGTTTAGTGACTAAATGACAAACAACAACAATCCTAATAACTTATGAAGTAGATACAACGTGCACTGTCTCCATTCATAGATTAAAAAAAAAAAAAAAAGGCCTTAACAGGAAAAGATATCACACCAAATTCTATATTCTTTCAACTCTAAATTCATTGCTTTTTCAATTACTGCAAATGAACTGGTATGTAATCATTCCTAATGTGCTGTTGAATCAGCTGTTGTTGCTCCCTAATGTGTGTAGAAACTGCAAACTATTCATTTTCTTTCAGTGTATTTAGCTTAGGGAAAATATTTAATTTCTACAGTAAAATTAGTTCTTTACCCCCTAGCAAATGTCTTGATAAGTTTGAGTGCAGTCAAATGCATAATAAAATGATTTGTTTTAAATTAAAGGACAATTCTACAAACAATCTGGAAAGCTAAAAATTAGGGCCCTTTAACTATAGGCAAGGAAACTGCATTGCTGAACAGTATGTAGATGTCGAAGTGATCTGATTTCTATGAAGTAGTCTTCTGACTTTTACGAAGATTGACTGTAAATGTTAATTATAACTTTTATTATTTACTTTATTTTTCTACTACTTACACAAAATTAACTATGGTTGTGAACATACCCTTGCATAGAATATTTAGTGTGGCTGTGTGTGTGTGTGTGTGTGTGTTTGCAGGCACTCATGACTAGTTTTAAAATAGTCCTTATATTTAAGTAACATGTCATTTCACTATTTACTCATAAGCTATCATACACTATGAGAAGTGTTTAATGTTTTAAAACATTAGATCTTACTGTTTAGTCATGCTGTAGGCTCTTAGCTCCAATTAAATGTTACATAAAAAGAAGTAAATTATAATTTTATAAGAGTAGAAGCAAGCACTTGTGTCTGAATTCTGTTAGTCAGTGAATTTAATATTGTTTTGTTTTGGTGTAGAAACTGGCTGACTTTTTTAAATTACTCTGCTATAAAACTTAGAATTTGGGATGATCTCCTTTTAACTATGACCCAGGGATCGAACTCAGGTCTTCCACATTGCAGGCAAGATTCTTTACCAGCTGACCCACAAGGGAAGCCCAAGAATACTGGAGTGGGTATGAAAGGTTGTTGCTGAGCCATGAAAGATGCCAGGATTCTTGGCCTCCAAAGGAGAGGAATTCAATCCAGGGCCAGTGACGAGGCTTGACCATTCACAGCTTTTGTGTAATAAAATTTTCAGTTCAGTTCAGTTCAGTCGCTCAGTTGTGTCCGACTCTGTGACCTGACGAATCGCAGCACGCCAGGCCTCCCTGTCCATCACCAACTCCCAGAGTTCACTCACACTCACATCCATCAAGTCGGTGATGCCATCCAGCCATCTCATCCTCTGTCGTCCCCTTCTGCTCCTGCCCCCAATCCCTCCCAGCATCAGAGTCTTTTCCAATGAGTCAACTCTTCTCATGAGGTTGCCAAAGTACTGGAGTTTCAGCTTCAGCATCATTCCTTCCAAAGAAATCCCAGGGCTGATCTCCTTCAGAATGGACTGGTTGGATCTCCTTGCAGTCCAAGGGACTCTCAAGAGTCTTCTCCAACACCACAGTTCAAAAGCATCAATTCTTCAGCACTCAGCTTTCTTTATAGTCCAACTTTCACATCCATACATGACCACTGGAAAAACTTGACTAGACGGACCTTTGTTGGCAAAGTAATGTCTCTGCTTTTTAATATGCTGTCTAGTTTGGTCATAACTTTCCTTCCAAGGAGTGTGCATCTTTTAATTTCATGGCTGTTAGAAAGCTATTAATCAGATAAGAGGGACAGCTCAAGGCTGAGGGAGTTTCACTAGGCCCCTCTCCCACAATATGCATTTTTGAGATAGGATGGCAAGAGGTGTGTCATCCCCCAGCCATAAAACAATTGATATGAATACTGGTTTGCTGAACTATTATCAGCCCAAGGTTTGAGAAAAGAAAAAAAGTTAGTCAGGTGGAACCATTTTGAAGAAAGGCAAATTCTAAAGCAAATACATAGTTTCATTAACATAGCTTAAGAAAAACATTTCCATAAGAAAAACGCATTGGTTAGCTCAAGGTTTGAGAAAAGTTAAGTTCAGGTGTCGTCATGGCAACACAGAATTTTAAGAAAAACCTCCTTTTAATTTTGTATAGAGAAGGGAAAATAATCTGATGCTTTGTAGTTTATTTCCTCCTGTGGCTTACTGCTGCTGCTAAGTCACTTCAGTCGTGTCCGACTCTGTGCGACCCCATAGATGGCAGCCCACCAGGCTCCCCTGTCCCTGGGATTCTCCAGGCAAGAACACTGGGGTGGGTTGCCATTTCCTTCTCCAATGCATGAAAGTGAAAAGTGAAAGTGAAGTCGCTCAGTCTT
>NW_011494826.1:2809004-2813942 GCF_000754665.1 Bison bison bison | reverse complement strand
TCAGCGACGCCATGGACTGCAGCCTTCCAGGCTCCTCCATCCATGGGATTTTCCAGGCAGGAGTACTGGAGTGGGGTGCCATTGCCTTCTCCGCCTGTGGCTTAAGGGAGAGATAAAGTCTGACACTTGCAGCTGATTTCCTCCATTTGGAGACCCCTGGCCTTCCTGCCTGTCACCCTCTCAGGTAGCCTACCCCTTCTCCAAGGATCTTTCCGACCCAGGGTTTCTGCCTGTTACCCTCTCAGGTAGCCTATCCCTTCTCTGGTGAATCTTTCTGACCCAGGAATCGAACTGGGGTCTCCTGCATTGCAGGTGGATTCTTTACCAACTGAGCTATGAGAGAAGCCATCATCTCGCTATACTTTTCTCTATTATTGAAAGTTTGTTTCTTTTTAAAAAATTTGATATATAGGTGATGTACAATATTATGTTTAGTTTTGGGTGTACTACATAGCAATTTGACATTTACATACACTATGAAATGTTTGCCACTATAAGATTTGTGACCATTTGTCCCCATACAAAGTTATTAACAATATTATTGACCATATTCCTTATGCTGTATATTACATCACTTGGCTTATTTATTTTACAGCTAGAAGCTTGTACCTTTAAATCTACTTCACCTTTTTCACCCTCTTCTCCTATCTGCTTCCCCCTCTAGCAACTACCCATTATTTGTATCTATGAATCTGTTTTCATTTTGTTTTTTTAGATTCTACACATAAATGAGATTATATGGTATTTTTCTGTCTCTACCTGACTTATTTCACTTAGCATAATACCCTCTAGACACACCCACATTATTGAAGTATTTTAAAGAAAAAAACTATACCAAATTGCAGTTTTAGTTTTCAGTTGCCTTTTGAAACTAGGGCAGCAAAAGTACATAGTTATTTTATTACTATTTTATTTCTGAAGTTTTTAATCTTATAAAAATATGAATTACAAATATTATACTATTCCTCTTTTTCTTTGATTTATGGATAAAATTATTTTGTAAACTACAGAAAAGATATTTCTCTGGCCCAATTTGTGCATTTTTTAACTCAAAATTTTGTTTTAGTGATGATTTTTCCTTATAATTAAAGTAAAATAAATGATTTTATAGCAAAAACATAAAATTCTGTAACCTAAAAATAGAATAATACATTCAAAGGAAATTAAAAGTCGCTTTGAAAGTATTAATTACCTGAAGTCAAATTATTTATTATTCACATGTAATCTATTAGGAATTACCTTAACTATATGCTCTTTTAGGTAAATAAAAAAGCAAATTCAAAAACAAACAAACAAAAGCAAATCATCAGCATCATTTCCATATAAAATACTGGTGATTCTGAAATGCTAATTTTAAATTAGAATAATTTTCCTTATATTGTATCACTGAAAATAAGAGTATTTGTTTCTAAAGTGCTCTGAATAAAGATCCATTGCAATGACATTTTGATAACTTTTAAAAATTAATTTCATTTTGATCAAACAAAATGAAAATGGATATGAAGTATTTTTCACAAATAATATTGTACATTTTATTCCATTTTTTAATTTTATGATTCTAATGAATTTCCAAATGTTTAAAGTATGTCTTACCAACAGAGTTCCATTTTTGAACGTTGCAAATAGGAAAAAAGGTCAGTGATGATCTTAAATGAATCATTTATAGTTTATAGTTTTGTAAACCATTCTGGTTACATTTATTTTTAAATAACAATATCTGTCTTTTAAATAGAAAAAAATTAAGATCATGTGGTTTAAAACTATGGATTTTAATCATGGACCTGTATGTTTTACATCTAGCTTACTGTAAAACATTAAAATGTTTTAAATAATTTTAGTAGTTTGGCTCTACTATTTGTCTTATCTTTAATTATAACATAATACCCCCTCTTCCGTCCCTGCCCTCAAATGTTTTACAAATATGTTTCTCAAATAATAACCAAAAAAAAACTAATCTGTAAAAAAATATATCAATAACGTTTTAAAGTTTCTAATTATTTATTATTTCATCCTATCAGTGTGGCTGAAAACGTATTTACAAACATTGGTAGCCTACTTTCCTATGGCCTTTCACTTTTTTATGAAGTTCCTTAAATGATTTCAATCAACCTTAATGGTGCGTTTTTAGTTAAGAAAATAAAATAGGGAGAAGTCAATTTGAGTGCCCAGATGAACAAATGTCTTCAGAAAGAATAGGCATAAATGGGTTTAGAAAACAGAGAGAATAGGAGTAAAATGCAGTGAGCAGAGCACTCAGGGAAGCCAGATACAATGGAAAGAGTAAAATACTGCAGAGCTTTTTAAGCTACATACAATTGGAACAATGGACTTGATCCAGCCATCTACGTTAAACTGTTAAAAGATAGGTGGAAAGCAAGCTGGAATTCTATAAAGAGTGTTGAGGAACAGTAGAATGAAGAGCTTGAAATCTAAAGAGAATGAATGCAATCATTCAATAGGATGGAAATGAAGTCAAAATTGGCATATTTCCCTGATTAATTTACCTTGTGACCAATTCTGTTCAGTTTTAGGTATTAAGCCATTATTAGTAATAAAATAGTCTTTAAATTGCCAACATTGGAGTTTTAAGCAACAATGTAGTGTACATCTGTGAATTTAATGTATACATACAACTGTCTTTGGAGACAAGGGCAAAATTTCCCCTTCTACGCCTCCTGAGTTCTTATGGCTGAACTAATAATAAAATTTACACATGAGAGATAACAGTAGAAAAAGCAACTTAATTTCATGCACACAGATCATAAAATGATGCTCTTAGTAACCCAAAGCAGGGAGTTTTTGTATGTCTTTTACATGAAGAAAATTTCTGAGGATTTGACAGGACAAACTCAGGCTTAGGTTCTTAATTAGTAAGGAATTTAAGCAAAGTTTAGACTTGGGTAGTAAGTTAGTAAAGAAGTGACAAGGTTTATTTATACAAGCTCTGGGCCCTGAATTCCCTGTCTTTCTACCTCCGGGTACAAGGACGTCACATTTAACATGGGAAATTTATTTCCTACCTTCAGAGAAAGAGGAGAGGTCAATGTGTCCCTCTTGCATTGCTCATTTTTTTAAGTAACTTTAATTCAAAATAGTCAATATGCCATTGAAGCATATTTTGCGATGGCCCCAACACCAGATAAACATACATAGATACATGCAAGTAAAACTACAACATATAGGTCTCATATAATTGTAGCAATTTAATACTGTGGTCTGTAGCATTCAGGACACTATCTATGTCAAACTTCCTATCCTCCAAAAACAAAAGGCCTAACTTAAAGTTAGTGGCAAAGGTGCAAGTGTACAATTACAAAAACTTGAAAAAGAAAGCTAATCTAGATAACATATACAACTCGTAGGATAGGATACTTTGGAATATATTTTTTTAGTTAGCTGGAAGTCAATCAGATTTGTTTTCTGCATTTTGAGAAAACTATTATTAAATGTATTGACATACTTTCCTGTTTTAGTGATCAGAGTAAATGAAAATTTTTATTTTCAAACATTTATAGTGCCTGAGGTGATACTTATGCATGATTTACAATTTTAGAGAAATATAGCCAAGAGAACTGTATAGTTCAGTTCAGTCGCTCAGTCGTGTCTGACTCTTTGTCACCCCGGGAAGCACAGCATGCCAGGCCTCCCTGTCATCATCAGCTCCCAGAGTTTACCCAAACTCATGTTCATTGAGTCGGTGATGCCATCTAACCATCTCATCTTCTGTCGTCCCCTTCTCCTCCTGCCTTCAATCTTTCCCAACATCAGGGTCTTTTCAAATGAGTCAGCTCTTCGCATCAGGTGGCCAAAATATTGGAGTTTCAGCTTCAACATGAGTCCTTCCAATGAACACCCAGGACTGATTTCCTTTAGGCTGGACTGGTTGGATTTCCTTGCAGTCCAAGGAACTCTCAAGAAAGAGTCTTCTCCAACACCACACTTCAAAGGCTTCAATTCTTCTGCACTCAGCTTTCTTTATAGTCCAACTCTCACATCCATACATGACCACTGGAAAAACCATTGCCTTGAATAGACGGATCTTTGTTGACAAAGTAATGTCTCTGCTTTTGAATATGCTGTCTAGGTTGGTCATAACTTTCCTTCCAAGGAGTAAGTGCCTTTTAATTTCATGGCTGCAGTCACCATCTGTAGTGATTTTGGAGCCCCCAAAAATAAAGTCTGACACTGTTTCCACTGTGTCCCCATCTATTTGCCGTGAAGTGATGGGACCGGTCGGGAGCCACGTTAGGCATTACTGACAAAATGGAGGCATGGCCCCAACCACCTCTCCTCATCTCACAGGCAGGGTCCCAGGATGAAGGAGTTAGGCCTTGTGATTCTGACTTGTTCTTTCCTTTCTTCAGTTGAGTTGGCTGGAAAGAATGTTAAGGTGCTTGAGAGAAGCGTGATAAAGCACAAGGCCTTCTGCAGTTGTGCCCAGAAAATAATCTATAAAATAACCATTGACATTTGTTCAAGGATCTTTACAAAGAATGTCCCAGGATGAGCACGTAGGCCACAGCTTGAGGCCATGTGAAGGATTATTTTCTGAGACCTGTTTGTGAGGGAAATATTTATGGCAAAAGAAGTTTGCTGAGTTTAGAGTTTAGGAATAATTAAGAATAGCTAGAAGCCTTTTTTTTCACTCTCCTCTTTCACTTTCATCAAGAGGCTTTTTAGTTCCTCTTTACTTTCTGCCATAAGGGTGGTGTCATCTGCATATCTGAGGTTATTGATATTTCTTCCTGCAATCTTGATTCCAGCTTCTTCCAGACCAGGATTTCTCATGATGTACTCTGCATATAAGTTAAATAAGCAGGGTGACAATATACATCCTTGACGTACTCCTTTTCCTATTTGGAACCAGTCTGTTGTTCCATGTCCAGTTCTAACTGTTGCTTCTTGACCTGCATATAGGTTTCTCAAGAGGCCTGTCAG
>NW_011494826.1:2808283-2808526 GCF_000754665.1 Bison bison bison | reverse complement strand
TGCAGTAGTTTGATGAAAGTGAAAGAGTAGAGTGAAAAAAATTGGCTTAAAGCTCAACATTCAGAAAATGAAGATCATGGCATCCGGTCCCATCACTTCATGGGAAATATATGGGGAAATAGTGGAAACAGTGTCAGACTTTATTTTGGGGGGCTCCAAAATCATTGCAGATGGTGACTGCAGCCATGAAATTAAAAGACGCTTACTCCTTGGAAGGAAAGTTATGACCAATCTAGATAGCAT
>NW_011494826.1:2806932-2808097 GCF_000754665.1 Bison bison bison | reverse complement strand
AAAGCAGAGATACTACTTTGCCAACAAAGGTCGTCTAGTCAAGGCTATGGTTTTTCCAGTGGTCATGTATGGATGTGAGAGTTGGACTGTGAAGAAAGCTGAGCACCAAAGAATTGATGCTTTTGAACTGTGGTGTTGGAGAAGACTCTTGAGAGTCCCTTGGACTGCAAGGAGACACAACCAGTCCATTCTGAAGATCAGCCCTGGTGTTCTTTGGAAGGACTGATGCTAAAGCTGAAACTCCAATACTTTGGCCACCTCACGTGAGGAGATGACTCATTGGAAAAGACTCTGATGCTGGGAGGGATTGGGGGAAAGAGGAGAAGGGGACGACCGAGGATGAGATGGCTGGATGGCATCACCGACTCGATGGACGTGAATTTGAGTGAATTCCAGGAGATGGTTATGGACAGGGAGGCCTGGCGTGCTGCGATTCATGGGGTCACAAAGAGTCGGACACGACTGTGCGACTGAACTGAACTGAACTGAGAAGGCTTTTTACAAGATAGTGATCTTAAGATGCTAGGGGCAAACAGGATTTAGAAAGATAAGAAATAAACTGAGGAATGTAGCATGAGTTACAATGTAATCACAAGTTAAGTATAAGACACATAAGAGAAAGTAGATAATAGATAGTAAAGCCAATTCTGAGAGAATCGCTGAAACAGGAACTCTGTAGGGCAACAATAATTTCTGGAGACAGTAAATCTGGGTGGGGGAAACTAAAACTGTCAAACCTCTGACCTAATGCTTTTGTCAAAGTATAAAAGAAAACCGGAAGCTTGAAATAAACATGTAGTTCCTTACTATGAGTCAGAGGCTACATCATCGTCTGCCGACACCGCTCACCCCTTCAGGCTGATTCCCTGGCTGCTGGAGCTGGACTCTGGCAGGGACCGGATACCATGATCTTAGGTTTCTGAATGTTGAGCTTTAAGCCAACTTTTTCACTCTCCTCTTTCACTTTCATCAAGAGGCTTTTGAGTTCCTCTTCACTTTCTGCCATAAGGGTGGTGTCATCTGCATTTCTGAGGTTATTGATATTTCTCCCAGCAATCTTGATTCCAGCTTGTTTTTCTTCCAGTCCAGCGTTTCTCATGATGTACTCTGCATATAAGTTAAATAAACAGGGTGACAATATACAGCCTTGACGAACTCCTTTTCC
>NW_011494826.1:2799734-2806832 GCF_000754665.1 Bison bison bison | reverse complement strand
AGGAAGTTCATGGTTCACATATTGCTGAAGCCTGGCTTGGAGAATCTTGAGCATTACTTTACTAGCAGGTGAGATGAGTGCAGTTGTGCAGTAGTTTGAGCATTCTTTGGCATTGCCTTTCTTTGGGACTGGAATGAAAACTGACCTTTTCCAGTCCTGTTCGCCACTGCTGAGTTTTCCAAATTTGCTGGCATATTGAGTGCAGCACTTTCACAGCATCATCTTTCAGGATTTGAAATAGCTCAACTGGAATTCCATCACCTCCACTAGCTTTGTCCATAGTGATACTTCCTAAGGCCCACTTGACTTCACATTCCAGGATGTCTGGCTCTAGGTGAGTGATCACACCGTCATGATTATCTGGGTCATGAAGATCTTTTTTGTCCAGTCGTTTACAACTTTTCTTAATATTTTCTGCTTCTGTTAGGTCCATACCATTTCTGTCCTTTATTGAGCTCATCTTTGCATGAAATGTTCCCTTGGTATCTCTAATTTTCTTGAAGAGATCTCTAGTCTTCCCTATTCTATTGTTTTCCTCTATTTCTTTGCATTTATCACTGAGGAAGGCTTTCTTATCTCTCCTTGCTATTCTTTGGAACTCTGCATTCAAATGGGAATATCTTTCCTTTTCTCCTTTGCTTTTCGCTTCTCTTCTTTTCACAGCATTTGTAAGGCCTCCTCAGACAGCTATTTTGCTTTTTTGCATTTCTTTTTCTTGGGGATGTTCTTGATCCCTGTGTAGAATGTGATCTAAATTGAAGACATAACCTTGAAAGTTGCTTATGACCAAGATTGTTTATTTTTGCTTTTGTCTTCTGGATTGCGTTTTGTGTGTGTTCCTTCAATAACTATGATGCTTAAATAATTTTTCAAGGTAGGTGAAGGTGCTATTATTTTTCAAGTATAGTAAACCGAAGCATACTATATTATTATATTAAGGTTTGAATGAAGGTATCTTTATATTTATGGAAGTAGAAGTAAAACTTCTAACTTCCCTGGTGGCTCAGACAGTAAAGAATCTGCCGGCAATGTGGGAGACCTAGGTAAACTAAGTAAAACTAAAGTCCAAATATCTGTCAGTGTTAACAAGCTAGGCCATTGTTAACTCTCAAAACGATTGGCTATGAAAATGCAGCCATATAATGTCATCCTTTAATAGTTCGTTATTTAAAGTTTTAAATGTCTGCTTATTCTTTTTAAGACTTAGTTTTAACTAATATTGACATTATCAAGAATTTAGACAACAGCTGCAACAGACTTCAGAAGGAGTGAAGACTTCCTAGTATCATGGAACTGTTTTAATACAGTGCTATTTCCAGACTTTTTTCCAATATATTGTAAGAAGAGTGGAAATATGTACATATCACATGAATATTTCAGTCACTTCAATACTTAGAAGAGACATCATCATAAGCTATTAAAGATAATAAATGTCAAGCTTACTTTTTAAAGAGTATTATTTTCATGCAGGAAACAAAAGTAAAAACTTAGGTTGTGGTTAGAAGTTTTGAAACTCAAAAACATCTTTAAAAAGTGAGGTATTTGTTTCTACTATTTGTTTCTACTATTCAATCCTATATATTTTTGATCAGTTATTTTCAATTATATTCAAAAATCAATAAGGAATACTATTGTGAGCCTAGATGGGAAGAATCAAATGAAAACAAAGCGTATTATTGGTATCCAAAGTAATGTTATTTATGTATGTGTGTGTGTTGCTTAGTTGTGTACAACTTTTTGCTAACACATGGACTGTAGCCCCCCAGGATCCTGTATCCATGGAATTCTCCAGGCAGCAATCCTGGAGTGGGTTGCCATTCCCTTCTCCAGGGGATCTTCCCGACCCAGGGATCAAACCCAGGTTTCTGCATTGCAGGCAGATTGTTTACCATCTGACCCACCAGTGAAGCCCTGTTGGTTATAAAGAAGCTTGAATTCCCTTGCTACATCATAAATGTTTAAGTTATTTTGTCTTGAGATCAGTTATAGATAGTTACATACTGTTTTATTTCCCACTGAATTTTATAATTTTATTATGTTTATGAGTCTTTTCATGATATTTGTGGGGGAAAGAACAAAAATGACTTTTAAAAAAATAACAAAATCAATCTACTCACTAGTTTAAATAAAGGTATAAATTATGTAAAAATATTAAAAACTTAAAAGTTTTTAAAAATTGATGCTATTCCTCTGATATATTGGGTTGGCCAAAAACTTCCTTTAGTTTTTAGGTAAAAATAAAAGACATACTTTTCATTTTCACCAAGAACCTATTGAACAACATATTCACCATTTTATTCCACTATCTTCTGACATATTTCAGGCAACTTCATAATTCCATCTTTCCAAAACTTTATATTTTTGAGCAAAGAACTGTTCCAGGTGTCTTTTATAGTTTTCCAGGGAATTGAAATTTTTTCCATTAAGAGGATTCTGTAAAGACCAAAATAAATGGAAATCTGAAGGTGCAGTATCTGGTCAACACAGCAGAGAAATCAGAACTTCTCCAGCAAGTTGTAACAGTTTTTGCCTGGTCATCAAAGAAACATGTGGTCTTGAGTTATCCTGATGGAAGACTATTCCTTTTCTGTTGACTAATTCTGGATGCTTTTCACTGAGTGCTGCTTTCAGTTAGTCTAATTGGGAGCAGTACTTTTTAGAATTAATCGTTTGGTTTTCTGGAAGGAGCTCATAATCAGGACTCCCTTTCAATCCCACCATATACACAATATCAACTTCTTTGGATGAAGACCAGCCTTTGGTGTGGTTGTTGGTGGTTCATTTTGCATGCCCAACAATTTTTTTGTTTCACATTATTGTACAGGATCCACTTTTCATCACCTGTCACATGTGTTTTAAAAATGGAATGTTTTCATTACATTTAAGTAGAGAATTGCACTGTGGAAATGTGGTCAAGAGGTTTTATTTTAACTTATGTGGAACCCAAACATCAAAGCGATTAACATAACCAAGGTGGCACAAATGATTTTCAGTGCTTGCTTTGGCTATTTTGAGTATGTTGGCTATCTCTGAGTTGTATAACATTGACTGTTCTCAATTAATATCTCGACTTGATAACTATCAACTTCAGCTGGTCTACCCGACCATGAAGCAGCATCCACTGAGAAATCTCTGGCATGAAAGTTCATTTTTGACACATTTGATCAGTCACAGTACTTTCTCCATATGCTGCACAAATCTTTTTTAGGGTTTCAATTGTGTTTTTACCTTTTGTGAAATAATGAAGCATAATATGCCAAAAAATTTAGTTTTTTTTCTTCTATCTTCAATATTAAAATAGTTACACAAAAATTCACTGATTTTTGATAAGTTCCTTTTTAAATGCACAATGATATGACAGTTATCACAATACAATGTAACAAAATTATTTTGAATGAAATTAGACAACTAAGCACTGCTAGAGCCATCTTACAGAAAAAAGCCAATTTTCTGGCCAACCCAATAAATTCGCTTATATGTTTGGATAGGTGATTGAGCTTACTATAGCTTAATGGCCTATGTGTTAAAGAATTAAGCACATGAGTAATGTTATAGCAGAGAATAGAAGATATACACTAAGAAAACAATGATATAAATAAAAGTGTCCAGCAACATTGCTGCTGCTGCTGCTGCTAAGTCACTTCAGTCGTGTCTGACTTTGTGCGGCCCCATAGACGGCAGCCCACTAGGCTCCTCTGTCCCTGGGATTCTCCAGGAAAGAGCACTAGAGCGGATTGCCATTTCCTTCTCCAATGCATGAAAGTGAGAAGTGAAAGTAAAGTCGCTCAGTCACGCCTGACTCTTAGCGACCTCATGGACTGCAGCCTACCAGGCTCCTCCGTCCATGGGATTTTCCAGGCAAGAGTACTGGAGTGAGGTGCCGTTGCCTTCTCTGGTCCAACTACATTGGATCACTTCTATTTCATGACAGCATAGTTTTATTATTCTATTTATAAAAGATGTACACATCACCAGTTTGGAAATCCAATCAGTTACATACAATATCTTATCAAATTTTCAGATGATCAGACTATACTACAAAGCTATAGTAATCAAAACAGTATGGTATTGACATAAAGACAGACCCATAGATCAATGGAACAGAATAGGGAGCCCAGAAATAAACCCACATACAATGGTCAACTAATTTACAACAAAGGAGGTAAGAATATACAGTGGAGAAAAGATAGTCTTTTCAGTAAATGGTGCTGGGACAACTGGACTCTCTTTAGTTGCTAAGTTATGTCTGACTCTTGCAACCCCATGGACGATAGCTGACCAGGCTCCTCTATCGTGGGATTCTCCATGCAAGAATACTTGGGTGGGTTGCTGTTTCCTTCTCCAGGGGATCTTTCCAACACAGGGATCAAACCCAGGTCTCCTGCACTGCAGGCAAATTCTTTACCAACTAAGCTATGATGGAAGCCCAGGGACAATTGGACAGCTACATGTAAAACAATGAAATTAGGGCATTTCCTCACATTAAAAAACAAACAAACAAACTCAAAATTGATTACAGACATAAATGTAAGACCTGAAAACAAAACTCCCAGAAGAGAATAAAGGTGGAACACTCTGACGTATATTGTAGTGATATTTTTTGAATCTGTTTCCTAACACAAAAGAAATAAAGGTAAAAATAAACAAATGGGGCCTAATTAAAGTTTTTGCACAGCAAAGGAAACAACAAAATGAAAAATTTGTGAAATTAGAGAAAGTATTTGCAAATGATATGACCAATAAGAGGTTAATATCCAAAATATATAAACAGCTCCAATATTAAAAAAAACTAACATAATTAAAATATGGCCAAAAACCTAGGTAGACATTTTTGCAAAGAAGACATACGGATAGCCAAAAGACATATGAAAAAATGTTCAATATCACTAATCATCAGAGAAATGTAAATCAAAATCACAATAAGATATCACCTCATACCTGTCAAAATGGCTATTATCAGGAAGTCTAAATGTAAAAAATGAGATGAGGACACGGAGAAAATGAAACCCTAGTACACAGTTGTTGGGACTGTAAATTGTAGTCACTATGGAAAATGGTATGGAGTTTCCTCAAAGAATTAAAAGTAGAAGCTTCACTACTGGGTATATATCCAAAGAAAACAAAAATACTAATTTGAAAGGATATATTCACCCCAGTGTTCAAGGCAGCATTATTTATATAGCTGTTGCTAAGTCACTTCAGTCATGTCCAACTCTGTGCAACCCCATAGACGGCAGCCCACCAGGCTCCCCCATCCCTGGGATTCTCCAGGCAAGAACAGTGGAGTGGGTTGCCATTTCCTTCTCCAATGCATGAAAGTGAAAAGTGAAAGTGAAGTTGCTCAGTCGTGTCTGACTCTTCTCGATCCCATGGACTGCAGCCTACCAGGCTCCTCTGTCCATGGGATTTTCCAGGCAGGAGTACTGGAGTGGGGTGCCATCACCTTCTCCGATTTATATAGCTAATATGTTCTAATTAGCTATTATAAATAGCTAATATGCTTCCACAACCTAAGTACCCATCAACAGACACATGGAAAAAAAAGATATGGGAATTTAAGGAATTCTAATTCCTTGTTTCTTACATTGCTATGGACCAAGAAGTTTTATTCTGCACAAAAAGAAAAGTGAGATTAGAACTAAGAGTCAACACAGTCATTCCTGGCTCCCATCAAGAATCATACTGACTCCCCAGATAGAGATAACTGAATCATATATCTGGTTTTTCTCAGATGAAGCAGAAAATGCCAGAATTTAACATTTGCACACAATTTTTCCTGTATCTTCCATAAAGCATTTCAATCATTTTTTCAACCCACTGTTGAAAAGAATTTCTAATCAGGTTCATATTTATAGATGTTTGTTTCTAATCAGAGTATATAATTTTCCCCTGCATTCAAAAGACTGTGTGACATAATAAGAAATATATTTAGTCTTTCTCTCTGGCTCCTGTCATAAAGCTCCTAAAACCCTTGGAACTTCCTGAGTGATAGGAGTGTCTTTTGTCATTCATAAAGAGCCCCTTTAGAGCACAACAGAGTTTATACTAACAGATTACTTGGAGCTGAGTCCTGGATAGTTTACACTAATGAGATAACCTAAGGTGATGACCTAGGAACTGGTCACCAGAAAGACCAAGTAATTAGTTAGAGTTGGAACTTTCAAATCCATCTCCAACTTCTGGGAGAGAAAGAGAAGTGAGGGTTGGAGATTAAAGATCTACAACAATGCTTTAACAATGAGGGTTTGATGAGCTTCCAGGCTAGTAAACACTTCCATGTGGTGGGAGGGTGATGCCATCCAGATCCATGGGACAGAATCTCCTGTGTTTGGGACCCTTCTGGACCCCACTCCATGTACCTCTTCATCTGTATCCTTTATAATGTCTCTCATAATAAACTGGCAAACATAAATGTTTCTGAGTTTTGTGAGCCACTCTTGCAAATTGATTAGTCCTTATAGGCAGTGATCAGAAGCACAGGTAACGACCTGATATAACAATTGGTGTTTAAAGTGAACACCCTTACCCTGTGGCACCTGATACCATCTCCAGAGAGATAGTGTCAGAATTGATTTCAATTTGTAGGACATCTAGTCAGTGTCTCCAGACAGAAATGCTTGGTGGTATGGGGGAAACAAACATATTGAAATGTGTGAAGAATACTGAAGGCTATCCAAATACCACAGTAATAATTATTGCAGATAAAAATCATCTATGGATACTAAAATTAGTAGATGGCAGAACAAATTTGTATATTTGAATGGTCTCTAAGAATTTCCCCACAAGATACTTTTTCATTACGAATAGAAAAATAGAACCTTTATTGTAGAAAAAGATTGTTCTATCTCAGGGAATGCTATGCTAAGTCACTTCAGTCATGTCCAACTCTGTGCGACCCCATGGACTGCAGCCCACCAGGCTCCTCTGTCCATGGGATTCTCCAGGCAAGAACAATGGAGTGGGCTGCCACTTCCTCCTCCAATGCATGAAAGTGAAAAGTGAAAGTGAAGTCACTCAGTCATGTCTGACTCTTAGCGACCCCATGGACTGCAGCCTACCAGGCTCCTCCATCCATGGGATTTTCCAGGCAAGAGTACT
>NW_011494826.1:2782414-2799634 GCF_000754665.1 Bison bison bison | reverse complement strand
GGACAATGTTACTAACTCTTAATTATCATTTTATTGATGCTTTATGTGTAGGAGTAAAACTATAATTAAGCCAAATTACCACTGTATTTCACACATTCTTCATGAAATTGGGGGTTCAGGAAGGTCTTAGGGATCTTCTGAATTTTATTTTCATATCAGAATCAACAAGTAATACAGTTTATTTTAAAATATGCCTTCCTTTCATGAGAGCTTAACTCATTATGAAGTCATGATATTTTTTAAAAAACTGATTAGCAATTTTTGGTAAGGAAATTTAACCACTCTATTCAGGGAACTAAAATAAGTACAATTATACAATAAAAAACTTTATAACTACCAAAAAAAGATTTTTTTATTACAAAAGAAGCATTATTTGGGGGGTTTTTTGTTTCAAGGTTTTACTCTACTAATTAATTGAACTAAAAATCTACAAAGTAGTACTAGAACAAAAACCAAACCATGTCTTAGCTACAAAGATGAGAAATTAGTGACATAGCTTAGAAGAAGTGGTAATTGTGGAGGAGACAGTTAGTTACCACTCAGCATCTGTTCTGTCATTCTCCTGTAGTAGAAGAACTCATTATTAGAGAGGCATAGTGCTTCTCCTGCGTTAAGGGTGACTATTTGTTTCGGCCAGTGACATACACGGGCTAGCGTTGTATGGAAACTTCCTGAAAGTCTCCTTAAAAAGGAAAACAGTATCCCTTTCGTCCATCCTGTGGTATAGAATAAGAATATGATGGAAGAGCTCTAGCTCAATAAGGAGAGAAAAGACCATAGGGAGGATGGCATAATAAAATGGATGGACCCACCAGCCCATGTTCAGTGCAGCTCAGTTCAATCGCTCAGTCATGTCTGACTCTTTGTGACCCCGTGGATTGCAGCACACCAGGCTTCCCTGTCCATCACCAACTCCCAGAACTTGCTCAAAATCATGTCCATTGAGTCAGTAATGTTATCCAACCATCTCATCCTCTGTCATCCCCTTCTCCTCCCTGCTTCAATCTTTCCCAGCATCAGGGTCTTTTCCAATGAGTCAGTTCTTCGCATCAAGTAGCCAAAGTATTGGAGCTTCAGCTTCAACATCAGTCCTTCCAATGAATATTCAGGACTGATTTCCTTTAGGATTGACTGGTTTGATCTCCTTGCTGTCCAAGGGATTTTCAAAGGGTCTTCTCCCAACACCACAGTTCAAAAGCATCAATTCTTTCACATTCAGCTTTCTTTATGGTCCAACTTTCACATCCACACACTTCTACTGGAAAAACCATAGCTTTGACTAGACAGACCTTTGTCAGTAAAGTAATGTCTGCCATACTAACCCTGGAACACCTAAACCCAGATCTATTCTATATGGCAGAGAAATAAATTTATACTTTATTAAACCATCATCACTATGATGTACCTGTTACATGAAGTTCAACCTATTCCTAACTGATTCAGGAACATTACCAGAAAAGAGATGCAAAGGACTTTTATATTAACATCTTAGCAGACAATTATGACTCAGTGATAATTGAGAAAGAAAGCAAAGAAGAAATGTAGATCTTAGGGAATAGCATAAAATAGAGGATAAAAAATGAAGGCAGGAACTGGTTTTGAATGAGTTATATTAGACGGTCACTGCAAAGTCCTTTAGTATCAGTATAATGGGGGAGAGGGCATAGAAGAATAATCTCTAGAATTACAATCTATTAAATACATTAAGATGAAAAAGGAATCATACTTAAATTCACCACTTTAAATTCTCTACAGTCCATGGGGTTGCAGGGAGTCTGACATGACTGAGCAACTAAGCACAGCATATGTATGGATGTGAGAGTTGGACCATAAAGAAAGCTGAGCACCGAAGAATTGAAGAATTGATGCTTTTGAACTGTGGTGTTGGAGAAGACTCTTGAGAGTCCCTTGGACTGCAAGGAGATCAAACCAGTCAACCTTAAAGGAAATCAGTTCTCAACATTCATTGGAAAGACTGATGCTGAAGCTGAAGCTCCAATACTTTGGCCACCTGATGTGAAGAACTTACTCATTGGAAAAGACCCTGATGCTGGGAAAGATTGAAGGCAGAAGAAGAGACAGAGGATGAGATGGTTGGATGGCATCACTGACTCAATAGACATGTTTGAGCAAGCTCTGGGAATTGGTGATGGACAGGGAACCCTGGCGTGCTGCAATCCATGTGTTGCAAAGAGTAGGACATGACTGAACAACTGAACTGACTGAACATACTATAAAGTGGGTATACTAGACTATGAACATTATTCCTTTTGTCTACCCAGGTAATTCCTTCCCCCCCACCCCTTTCTTCAGATTCCTTTGGGAACTGCTCCTTGACTCTATGTGTTACTACTGGGGCTGCTGATCATAGGGGTGGGCACACAGGACCTGGAATTGAGATACAGACCATGAGAGAGAGCTCTTTATTTCCTCCACAGCAATTGCTTAACCATGAGGATGTGAGTCTGAAGCCTCTGAAGGTATTTGTCTGCCACTAGGAGAAAATCTCGGAGAAAGCAATGGCACCCCACTCCAGTACTCTTGCCTGGAAAATCCCATGGATGGAGGAGCCTGGTAGGCTGCAGTCCATGGGGTCGCTAAGAGTCAGACATGACTGAGTGACTTCACTTTCACTTTTCACTTTCATGCATTGGAGAAGGAAATGGCAACCCACTCCAGTGTTCTTGCCTGGAGAATCCCAGGGATGGGGGAGCCTGCTGGGCTGCCGTCTATGGGTCACACAGAGTTGGACATGACTGAAGTGACTTAGCAGCAGCAGCAGCAGGAGAAAATCTATTTGAAGAATAAAATAAAGCAAACCAAGAGATGGAGAAAGTCTTGACAGTGGTATTTGAGTCTCTGGTTGCAGTCTTTCCTTTAGATCTACCCTAGGACTTCTCAATTACATAAGCCAATAAATCTTTTTGAAAGTGAATGAGTGAAAGTGAAAGTCACTCAGTTATGCATGACTCTTTGTGACTCCATGGACCGCAGTCCACCAGGCTCCTCTCACCATGGAGTTCTCCAGGCAAGAATACTGGAGTGGGTAGCCATTTTCTTCTCCAGGGGATCTTCCCAAGCCAGGGATCAAATCTGGGTCTCCTGCATTGAAGTAGGATTTTTTACCTTCTAAGTCACCAGGGAAGTCCAATATAAATCCTTTTAGGGGGTTCAATTTCTCTCATTTGCAATCAGAAGTGTCCCGAGTGTAATGCAAAAGATCTAGAAGATAATATTGTCTCTATTTTGAGTCCTATAAAGAAAGAGTAATTTGAAAAAATATAATTCCCTCTCTTCCTATCGGGGAAGTAGAAAGGATATTTGGGCACCAATTCACAAAAGATGAAGCACTAAAAAAAGTTCAAAAAGTAGATTAGTTTTAAAAGTAAAGGAAATGCATCTTCTCTAAGCATCAAAGGAACTAGGCTTGCAAAAAGTTGTGACGTTAACAATTGCTTGAATAAGTCAAAAGCAGAAGTAAAGACTTAGATTTAAGCTATACCATAGGAAATTCATGTCTGATATAAGAGTTTCCTGGGCTTCCCAGGTGGCACTAGTGGTAAAGAACCCACCTGCCAATGCAGGAGACAAAAGGGACTCAGGTTCAATCCCTGGGTTGGGAAGATCCACTGGAGGAGGGCATGGCAATCCATTCCAGTATTCTTGCCTGGAAAATCCCATGGACAGAGGAGCCTGCCTGGTGAGCTACAGTCCATAAGGTTGCAAAGTGTCGAACACGACTGGAGCGACTTAGCACACAGCACATAGGAAATTCATGTTTGATGTAAGAATTTCCTAGTAGAAAATAAATAATTGAATGTTTCATAAGATTAATTTTTTAAAAAAAGATTAGAATCTGGCTTGCTTGACATAGTATAAAGTTTAAATAACATTGTAATAAAAGTAAAGAATCAGACACAACTGAAGCGACTTAGCACAGCACAAAAATAAAGGCATCCATTCTAGTCATGTCGGTCATTATCTGTCTATATGATCTTAAGTTCTCTGTACCCCTGGTTTTTCACCTCTAACACAAGCATCTCTTTCACCTCTAAATTGTGACTGAGCATTCAAAGCTCATTTTGGTCTCACAATTACATCTTTGTAAACTACCAACATATATGCGCTTAGAAAATTATGACAAATAAACAGGATAGATTTCAAATCATTAATTTGAGAATAATATTGGGTAGAATTTGGTGATGTTCATTTTAAAAATTATTTTTCCAACTACATTATGCACTTCATTTTTTTATTGTCATGTACTCTTAAATCTACTAACTCTACAGACTAACTCTCTTTTCAACTTCAGACACATATCTAGGAATCCATTCATAACTTGGGACCTCTTCTTAAAAAGTTTTCATTGTAGTAAAATATACAACATGAAATTTACCATTTTAACCATTTTTATTTTTTAATTGTGGTGAAAAATACATACAATTTACCATCTGAACCATATTTACTTGTACAGTGCCAGTGGCATTAAGTACGCTCACAGTGTTGCACAACCATCTATCTAGAACTCTTTTCACCTTGCAAAACTGATATTCCACTGTAATAATATTCCATTTTAATTATAGAACATATTTTGCCTATCCATTCATCTATTGATGGACATTTGGTTTGTTTCTACCTTCTGGCTATTGTGAAATAATGCTGTTGTGAACACCACTGTAAAAGTATCTGTTCAAGTCCCTGTCTTCAATTATTTTGGGACTATACCCAGAAATAGAATTTCTGAATCATATGGTAATTTCAAATTTAATTTTTCTGAGGAACCACCATATTGTTTTCCACAGCAGCTGCACCATTTTATTATTCCAATCATCAGTGCACAAGGGCTCCAGCTTGGGAAAACGTTTATACATTAAAGTATTAATTATTTTTAAAATAATATACCGTGCTTCCAAAACAAACATTGAAATGATCATCTAAAACACCACCATGCTAATACAACTATCATTTAAAAAAATCCAAGTGTTTTCTCACTTGTATATTTTTACAGAATTACACTTTACATAACTTTTGTTTTCACATTATAAATCTAAGCATTTTCCATATTAGAGCACAATTAACATTTTAATGTTTGAATTATATTCAACTAAAGAGAAATATTTTCTTAATCATACCTTTGAATATTCAAATTGCTTCCAATTTTATATCACAAGAAATATGCAATAAACACATACAGATATAAATCCTTTTTCTTCTGTTGAATATTTTCCATGCTGCTGCTGCTGCTGCTAAGTTGCTTCAGTCGTGTCCAACTCTGTGCAGCCCCGTAGATGGCAGCCCACCAGGCTCCCCCGTCCCTGGGATTCTCCAGGCAAGAACACTGGAGTGGGTTGCCATTTCCTTCTCCAATGCATGAAAGTGAAAAGTGAAAGTGAAGTCGCTCAGTTGTGTCCGACTCTTAGCGACCCCATGGACTGCAGCCTACCAGGCTCTTCCATCCATGGGATTTTCCAGGCAAGAGTACTGGAGTGGGGTGCCATTGCCTTCTCTGGAATATTTTCCATAGGAGGTATTAATCAGCTAAAAGTTATGCACTTTTTATAGAAGTTTTGATAAATATCACTAATTTTTTTTTTTAACAAAGGGATTATATACTTTTGCTTCACCCCAGCACTCTCACCAGAAGCTGTGATGGGTAGTATTGTTATCCTTCTTTATATCACTAATTCTCTAACATTTATCACCTTATAAACACATAATACATGTTTACTAATGGCATTCATGAATTAATGAGAATGCCATTTAATTGAATCCTATCACTGAATCTTATTTTGTTTGTTAAAATAAGAGAAACCCCTTGTGGCTCAGCTGGTAAAGAATCCGTCTGCAATGTGGGTTCCCTCCCTGGGTTGGGAAGATCCCCTGGAGAAGGGAAAGGCTACCCATTCCAGTATTCTGGCCTGGAGAATTCCATGGACTATATAATCCATGGGCTCGCAAAGAGTTGGACACGACTGAGCGACTTGCACTTTACACTAGTACATTTTGGACTGGTTTAAACTATTTTAACACAATTAAAAATTCAGCCTTCAAGTCAGGAGGTCCATAAAAAATGACAATATGTAGGCCTTCTTGGCATTTAAACATTTTTCTATGCATTTCTAATGTGTAAGTCTTCCTGGTATTTAAACATTTTCCTATACATTTCTAAATGTAATATAATTCCACTCAATTATAACCTTTCTTTCTAAACATAAAATATGATTGTGGGACCACTTTCCTAACTTCCCACAGTTTATAGTATTAGGTAGAAATAGATTCCATTTCAGCATTTATGTATAAGAAAATGAAACAGTATCAACCACACTCACCTTATCATGACCAAAATGTAATTGGCTCTAAGTTTTGTTTGTTCTTTGGTCTTGTGAATTTTCTATTGATTAAACAGTTGAGTCCTTTGACATTAAATGTGCTTCTTTCTATCTTTCTATCTGCAAAACTGACTAGCACAAAAAAGGATCTACACATAGTAGGTATCAGTAAAAATTCTGGTATATTTATTATGCTGTATATTTTCTACTTGATCTAGTTGAGAATAGTTTTAAAGAATCAAGATAAAAATAAATTATATATGCATTAAAAATACACATGACAAAGATCCCCTCTTTATGTTAAAGTAGTAGAATAAAACTATCAGATGAAAAGGAAGCTTTAAACTCTCCTGACGCTCAAGGTAGTATTCAATTCTTCTTCATAGATTGTAAATTATAATGGGAATGTTACTAGAACTGTCAAATTCTTCCCAAAGCAATCTTCAAGCTAATCAACATAGACAATCACCCTTTCCATTTCTATAGCAATAAGAAAATGTTAAGCAATATCTTTTGACTATCTTGAAAATTGCTTAGTTGGAGGCTTTATTTTTAAATGCAATAAGCCTGAAATATTTAACATAATTTGCAATACAACCTAGAGAAAGAATGAAACATTTGGTAAATTTTTCCTAATTGTTTCTGATTGCTGCCTGGGTAGCTCCAGCACTTCTCCTTCTTGAAAATCACCTCTGAGGATTTCAAATCTTTTGACCACTGCTTTTAATCAAAGAGGCTAAACATAAAATAATTGGACTATTATGTGGCAAAAATCCTAACAACACTGGCTTTCACATTTTTATTTAATTGACCTTAAAGAGATATTCCTCAGAAAGTAAATTGTTGGCACTTAATGAACTCTGATAAAGGTGACATGTTACCCGATGTTAACATTGACAGAAATCTCTCTTTCAGGAAAAGTGGTCAATAATGAAGTTTTTTCCAATGATAATTTAGTTTAGTTTAGTTTTCCAATGATAACTATGTTTGCTTAGGTCCGCTTAACAATAAATAAAACTTGCTCTTTTGTTAAAGCATTGTTACCTACAAAACTCATATAGCTTAAAACAAAATGCACACACAAAATTATCATCGCCTGTCTTTATTTCCACCCATACCATGAGACTTTTAACACATACATAACACAAAAGCAGAAATACAGAATTAAATGGAAATTCAAGAAATGCAGCCTAGTCTCTTAAAAGGAGGAAAGTGAAGTCTGGAGAGTTTATATGTCTTGTTCAATGTCAAGTTATTGAGTTTCTCGCAGAGAGTGAATTATAGTTCAGATCTCATTATTTCTGATTAAATATGCTTTCTATAGTTCATGAAAATCACTGGCCTTGCCCTTCACACTAAGAGCACTGTTTTCTTAATTTTCCACTATTTTAATCTGTAATAAAGTTCCCACATCCATTTATCCAACATGGAAGAAGAAAGCAAATATTGAGTTCATGCTTTGGTTAGGAGTAAGGAAAATATTGCTTTAGTAAATGGAGGTTATGAAAAGAGGGCAAAATATTTCAGAATGTTGTCACATAGAGCTGCTTTTATTTCTGAATAGAAGGAGTCATACTCTTTGGGAGGAGACAGTAATGGATGGAATATTGGTGCTATAGTTGAAAGGAGGAGAAAACCAGCTCAAGACCCTCCTCATTGTTCTTAAAGACTGTTCAGTCTAATAAGGCAAACCTATTCACTGTATGCATCAGGAGAAAAAGGAATAAATTCTCCTTCTGGAAGAATCCATATTACCTTCAGGTTTGTATTTTTAATATGTACTATAATTTTAAAGAAAAGGTATACTAGAGAAAAGAGACATATATGAACAAAGGAAGTCTTTATAGAGTAAATGTAACTTTGGGCATATCAACATATAGAAACAAGTGGCCAAGGGATCCTGGATTGTGGAATTCAGAGTGGATGCCTCTACACTAACTGGGCCATTCAGGGGAAAAAAAATGTTTCATTTAATTTTTTTTAGTAGAGAGTATGAGTATTTGCTTGGTTTTACTACATGTATTAGGAAGAGCATATATGCATTTAAAAGAAAGCTTCTCTTTAAAATTTTATTCATTATTGTTGCATGGAGAAAAGGTTATAAGGAAAAAATCCATAATCCAGTTTTATATAAAAACCACAAATAAAATAAATTTTTCCTTAATAAATGGTTATTTCCACAAGTAAATGCATCTCTTTCTTGCATGCTGCTATTTACTGATGTAGACATTTCTCACTAATTACAAAGTCTTTTAGGAGAAAAATTTCTATGTAAAAACATGAATCTAGTATTTGGCTTGAAAATTATAGACAGAATTTTTTAATAATTGTTCTGATATTCATTTCTATACACTTGGTTTTCATTTAAACCAAGAACCTAAAAAGCAGATCTAATATTTTAATGATTAGCATAAATTTTATTAAAAATTGTTATGTTTAAAATAATATTGCTAAAGACAACACATATGAAAGTTTCTTCCATTAATACCTAGTCATTGCTGGTTCAATAAAATAGGATTCCCATGTATTTTATTTTATAAGTTATATACAACATATACTTTTGATATATAAGTATTTTACATCTATATCTGTATGTATATACTAATATATGTATATTTTATGTATATACTAAAATTAGGATTTTTTATCTTACATTAGAAAGAAATCCTAATAATCTTGAGCATGTATTCATAAATTCAGTAAATATTCTCATTTAGCATAAAATGAACTAACTTTAAGGATTCCTATTGATATAACACCAAAATGGTCAATATTCTAGGCAGTCTCTGGGCTCAAAATTTACCAGTACACCAAATGACTTATTGTAACTTTTAACTGTAATATAACACTAAAAACTAATATAGCTTTTCTCCCTAGGAAAGCATCATTGCTGTAATTTATTCACAGAAACTAGTAACTATATTTTTTAATTATTCTCTGGATAAAAGTGTTATTATAAAAACAAAAATCCACTATGCCAGTTTTCTAGTTATATAGCAGCTTGATGGGTTTGAGGGAGGGTATTTTTGATTGTCAATTTATTTTTGTTTGCTGGCTATTTTATTAAGATTATCAAAGCTACACATATTGATTAAAAATATATTACCAGCACAAGAGTAATGGTAAAAAGTAAAAGTCCCCTTCCTATCAAACCCCAGTTAGCCTCTTTTAGAGGTTGAATTCTATCAGTTTCCTATGTGTCTATTAAAGGTAAGTATATACAAAGCATGCTCATGCATACATTTACTTTTTATATAAGATCACAGTAATTTAAAAAAATTTTACTTAGAAGTTGGACATGCCAAAAATGTACATTCTTTTAAATTTATTTAAAACTATCCCCTATTTAAGAATGTTTTGCATTTTGCTATTGCAAATGTTCTAAGTACATCTTTGTACAAATATCATTACATACTTAGGTGAGATATCTGTAAAGGAAGATATCTGTAAGGTATTTCTATAGATAAAACTTTTATCAAAGGGAACTACATTTAAAATTTTGCTTGATAGAGCCAAGTTTCATATGTACCTCTAAAATGCCATCCCACCAAAGTTGATTATTGTTGATATTGTTATTTATATTTGATGTACAACTGTATTTGCCAAATATGGTTTCATTTCCCCTAAATTATTTATCTGTGCGGCTAAGTCACTTCAGTCGTGTTCGACTCTGTGCGACCCCATAGACGGCAGCCCACCAGGCTCCCCCGTCCCTGGGATTCTCCAGGCAAGAACACTGGAGTGGGTTGCCATTTCCTTCTCCAATGCATGAAAGTGAAAAGTGAAAGTGAAGTCGCTCAGTCGTGTCTGACTCCTAGCGACCCCATGGACTGCAGCCCACCAGGCCGCTCCGTCCATGGGATTTTCCAGGCAAGAGTACTAGAGTGGGCTGCCACTGCCTTCTCCAATGAGTAACTTCCAATTTTCATGTTTTAAATATGAAGAGGGCATATTTTAAACCTGAAGAGGGCATCACAATGCAAGCTCTAGGAAATAATTCTAACCAGTGGACATTTCCATTCAACAGCAATAGTATCATGAGTCTGGAGACACTATGAGAGGGTATATTACCTTTACGCAAATTATACCCAACTCTCCCCCACTGTCACATTCTTACTTAAATACAACTTCAAATGGAAATTTTATCAGAGAATTTATTTACTGCATTTCCTTATACTAGATTCATTCTAGGAAACTGAAAATAATGTTCACACAATTCTAAACAATTGGTTCACTTATAAGCAAAAAAGTTAGCAGGCAAATGCCAGGAAAAGAACATTTATTTGAGGCTACCAACTTCAGTTTTAGCTTTAGAAATTAATATTACTAATAAGACATTGTAATTGTTGGTAAAACTGTCAATAAAAGAAGTTAACTAATGTTCCAAACTTAATACAGGAGACCAGGGATAAAGATTTTGAAATCTGCACAGTCAACACTTAATTATATATGCCTAAATAAAGGAAAATCATTATTAATTCATGTGGAATATAATTTAATTTTCACAAAGATTAAAATTGTAAATATGCCCATCGATATTTACAGAGCTTGGTTACTCTTAAAATTTGATCTTTTAGTGAAGTTATATTCACAAACTTTTACAAAATGTAACAACTTGAAAACACTTTTAAATACTTCAATTTAGTGATTTTTCAGGCTACCAATAATTGTTCTCTTTTTAAATGACTCTAAAGTAAGTTCCAGTGGTGATAGCTTTTTAAAATAATATTAATTGAAAAGTTCTAAAATTTAAAAAATCTAAGCTATGAAGTTACTGATGTGAAATAATTAAATTTAAAAACTGCATAATAAAATTCAAAATTCTTCATCAAAATCAAAACCTGAGAAATTTTATCTATTCACCCTACACTTCTCACAAGAATTACTGTAAGATTTTCAGAACTATAATTTAAAATGCATTGTCTTTTATAACAAAGCATAAAACCAATTAATGGCAAAGCTATGATTACATTATATATTATTTGATGATTCTACTTATAAATACTTATGTGGTCTGAGACTTCTTTCTATAACAAAGGAAGTTTCAGTAGGAAACTGCAGTTAACTATTGGTTACTCCCTGTCTTTAATGTTGCCTAACCCACATGCCTGTAAATATGCCAGAACATTAAAATTTCTACTGATCACATAAACCCATTCACTTAATATATATTTATTATATATACAATATACATTTATTATACAACATACATTATATATATAATATATATTTATTATATATACAGTATACATTGTATATATATAATATACATTATATACATGAAATATACGTTTCATACATATACAATATAAAATTTCTACCGATCACATAAACCCATTCACTTTGTATACATTTACATGCATATCATTATCTGTGATACAAAACCAATGAGATGAATTTCAATGGAAATCCATCATGTTATAGTCCCTTTCTTCTTCTCTCCTGATGCTTTTCTTTGCAGTCAATAATATCCAAACCTTGGCATTCTCTTCCAATCTTGTGATTTCAACTTTATTTTAAATGTAGAATACTCCCAAATCTCTGTCTCTATCTCTATGACCTCACTCCCAAAGTCCAATCATATGTTTCTAACAAGACATATCTCATAAGCCTATCAATCACGTCTCAAAATGGATTATCTTCTTCTGTGCTTTACCTGAGTTGTTATTGCTATTTAGTTGCTACTCTTTGCAACCCCTAATCTGCAGCACACCAAGCTTCCCTGTCCCTCACTATCTCCCTGAGTTTGCTCAAACTCATTTCCATTGAGTCAGTGATGCCATCCAACTGTCTCATCCTCTGTTGCCCTCTTCTCCTCTGGCCTTCAATCCTTCCCAGCATCAGGGTCTTTTTCAAAGAGTCGGCTCTTCCCATCAGGTGACCAGAGTATTGGAGCTTCAGCTTCTGCATTAGTCCTTCCAATGAATATTCAGGACTGATTTCCTTTAGAATGGACTGGTTGAATCTCCTTGCAGTCCAAGGGACTCTCAAGAGTCTTCTCCAGCACCACAGTTCCAAAGCATCAACTCTTTGGCATTCAGCCTTTTTTATGGACCAGCTCTCACATCTTTACATGACTGCCAGAAAACCAGTAACTTTGACTATATGGGCCTTTGTCAGCAAAGTGATGTCTCTGCTATTAAATATGCTACCTAGGTTTATCATAGCTTTTCTTCCAAGGAGCAAGCATCTTTTATTTTCGTGGCTGCAGTCAATATCTACAGTGATTTCTGAGCCCAAGAAAATAAAATCTATCATTGTTCCCACGTTTTCCCATTTTTTTACCATTAAGTGATGTGACCAGATGCCATGATCTTCGTTTTTTGAATGCTGAATTTTAAGCCAGCTTTTTTGCTCTCTTCTTTCACCTTCACCAAAAGGCTCTTTAGACCTTTCTTGCTTTCTGCCATTAAGGTGGTATCATCTGCATTTCTGAGGTTGTTGGTATTTCTCCTGGCAATCTCGATTCCAGGCTGTCAGTCATCCAACTTGGCATTTTGCACGATGAACTCTGCATATACGTTAAATAGTCAGGGTGACAATATACAGCTTTGATGTATTCCTTTCTCAATTTTGAATCAGTCTGTTGTTCCATGTCCAGTTCTACTTCTTGACCTGCATACAGGAGGCAGGGAAGGTGGCCTGGTATTCCCATCTCTTGAAGAATTTTCCACAGTTTATTATGATCCACACAAGCAAAGGCTTTAGCATAGTCAATGAAGTATATATTTTTTGGAATTCCTTTACTTTTTCTATGATCCTGTGGATGTTGGCAATTTGATCTCTGGTTCCTTTGCCTTTTCTAAATCCAGCTTGAACATCTGGAAGTTCTTGGATAACATACTGCTGAAGCCTAGTTTGAAGGATTTTGAGCATGACCTTGCTAGCATGTGAAATGAGTGCAAATGTACAGCAATTTGAACATTCTATGGCATTGCCTTTCTTTGGGATTGGAATGAAAACTGACCTTTTCCAATCTGTGGCCACCGCTGAGTTTTCCAAATTTGCTGGCATATTGAGTGCATCACTTTCACAGCATCATCTTTTAGGATTTTAAATAGCTCAGCTGGAATTCCATCAGCTCCACTAGCTTTGTTCATAGTAATGCTTCCTAAAGTCCACTTGACTTCACACTCCAGGATATCTAGTTTTAGGTGATTGACCACACCATTGCGGTTATCCAGGTCATTAAGACATTTTTTTGTACAGTTCTTCTGTGTATTCTTGCCACATCTTCTTAATATCTTCTGCCTCTGTTAGGTCCATACCATTTTTGTCCTTTATTGTTCCCATCTTTGCATGAAATGTCCCCTTGGTATCTCTGATTTTCTTGAAAATATCTCTAGTCTTTCCCATTATATTGTTTTCCTTTATGTCTTTGCACTGTTCAATAAGAAGGCTTTCTCATCTCTCCTTGCTATTCTCTAGAACTCTGCATTCAGCTGGGTATTATCTTTCCCTTTCTCCTTTGCCTTTTGCTTCTCTTCCCAGCTACTTATAAGGCCTTCTCAGACAATCATTTTGTCTTCTTGCATTTTTCTTGGGAATAGTTTTGGACACCACCAACTGTACCATGTTACAAACCTACATCCATAGTTCTTCATACACTCTATCAGATCTAATCCCTTGAATCTGTTTGTCACCTCCACTGTATAAGCATAATGGATTTGATTTAGGTTATATCTGAATGGCCTAGTGATTTTCCCTACTTTTTTCAATTTGAGCCTGAATTTTGCAATAAGGAGCTGAACATCTGAGCTCCAGGTCCTGTTTTTGCTGACTGTATAGAGCTTCTCCATCTTTGGCTATAAAGAATATAATCAAACTGATTTCAGTATTGACCATCTGGTGATGTCCCTGTACAGAGTTGTCTGTGTGTTGTTGGAAGAGGGTATTTGCTATGACCAGTGTGTTCTCTTGGCAAAACTGTTAGCCTTTGCCCTACTTCATTTTGTACTCCATGGCCAAACTTGCCTGTTATTCCAGGTATCTCTTGACTTCCTACTTTTGCATTCCAGTCCCCTATGACAAAAGGACATCTTTTTTGCTGTTAGTTCTAGAAAAAGTCTTGTAGGTCTTCATAGGACTGTTCAACTTCATCTTCTTTGGCATTAGTAGTTGGGGCATAGACTTGGATCACTGTGATGTTGAATGGTTTGCCTTGGAAATGAATGGAGATCATTCTGTCGTTTTGAGATTGCATCCAAGTACTGTATTTCAGACTCTTTTGTTGACTCTGAGGGCTACTCCATTTCTTCTAAGGGATTCTTGACCACAGTAGTAGATATAATGGTCATCTGAATTAAATTTGCCCATTCCTGTCCATTATTTACTTTAGAATACTTTATGGTCAGACTTTGTAGTCACCCAGTTTCAAAGCTGGGTTCATCCTATTTTTTTTAGGTCTCCTTACCACTGCACCCCATTCTTAGCCAAATGCAACACTTTAACAAATTTTAGTATTCTATTCGTCTGCCCTGAAAGTTCAACTTTATAATTCCCAAGGCCATTTCACCTTTCTTTAACCTGTGATGCAGACCTGCATGGTTTTTTCATACCCATGGTCAGATCACGGTCAGAGATCTCTGGGAAATGGGGAAGAGTTAGGGGTTTATGTGTGGTAGCTTTTTTCCCCTCACTTTTAGGCAAGAGGAGTGACTTGGGTATAAACTGCCTTACACAGGCAATATCATTACACAAAAAAATGTATGCCATGATAATATATGGATAAACATCTTCTCTTAAAGAAGCAGCTCCATATTGTTAATGTTTCATTTTATGTGAATCAGCAGAATAAGAGAGAAAATATGGATCTTGGAGACATGCAGATATGTGCCCAGTTCCAGATCTTAACTGTATTTTACTTTTCTGAAGCTTGGATTGCTTATTTGAAATGAAAAAAAACAATAAGCTACCTCATAAGGTTAAGACTAAATAAAGCACTTGTGTACCTGGCTCTATGTATGATCTCAATATTTGTTGAATGGAAACATGAATATATCCCTACCTGGGTCACCTCTGCCACACTTTCATCCAGCTAATTTCTACTTATCTTTTGAAACTCAACTGCATTCATTTCAATTTCCCCAGAATGATTTCTGTATTTCTGTAGCTCAGGTACATATCTGCTTATCATACCCTTTGTAATTACTGATGTCCTTATTGGTTTCCCAAGTCATATTTTGGTAAATTCCTTGAGGATAGGGGTCATATTTGACTTTGTATTTGCAGCAATCAGTGTGGTTTCTGGAAAATAGCATCCACTATTTCAACAAATACTGAATCAATATATACAAGTAACCAAAGACCTTGTACCATAAGTTTTATTAATTTTATTCTAAAAAAGTAAAACGTACAAATATATTGGGAAAAAAAATTAAGCACCAGCTATCTAGAGCAGGTATTTCAACAACAAAAATGTTCATTCTGGTTGCACACATGCTGAGTCACTTCAGTCATGTTGATTCCTTGTGACCGCATGTACTACAGCCCTCCAGGCTCTTCTGTCCATGGGATTATCCAGGCAAGAATACTGGAGTGGGTTGCCATTTCCTTCTCCAGGGGATCTTTCCAACCCAGGGATTGAACCCACATCACTTTGGGTCATATGTAATGTGGGTGACAAAAAATGGGAATTATAAATAGAGCCTTTGTGCATCTAGACAATTGTCCATCGACTCAGTGATGCCATCCAACCATCTCGTCCTTTGTCATTTCCTTCTCCTCCTGCCTTCAGACTTTCCCAGCATCAGGGTCTTTTCTCATGAGTCGGCTCTTCACATCAAGTAGGCAAAGTATTGGAGCTTCATCTTCAGCATCAGTCCTTCCAATGATTATTCAGGACTGATTTCCTTTAGGACTAACTGGTTGGATCTCCTTGCAGTCCAAGCGACTCTCAAGAGTCTTCTTTGACACCACAGTTCAAAAGCATCAATTCTTTGGTGCTCAGCTTTATGGTACAACTCTCACATCTATTTATGACTACTGGAAAAACCATAGCTTTGGCTAGATGGAACTTTTTTGGCAAAGTAATGTCTCTGTATTTTAATATGCTGTCTAGGTGGGTCATAACTTTTCTTCCAAGGAGCAAGCGTCTTTTAATTTCATGGCTGCAGTCACCATTTGCAGTGATTCTGGAGCCCAAGAAAATAAAGTCTCTCACTGTTTCCATTGCTTCCCCATCTATTTGCCATGAAGTGATGGGACCAGATGCCATGATTTTAGTTTTCTGAATGCTGAGTTTTAAAACAACTTTTTCACTCTCCTCTTTCACTTTCATTAAGAGGCTCTTTAGTTCTTCACTTTCTGCCATAAGGGTGGTGTCATCTGCATATCTGAAGTTATTGATATTTCTCCCTGCAATCTTGATTCCAGCTTGTACCACATCCAGCCCAGCATTTCACATGATATACTCTGCATATAAGTTAAATAATAAGGGTGACAATAAAGGAGACTTGACGTACTCCTTTTCTGATTTGGAACCACTCTCTTGTTCCATGTCCAGTTCTAACTGTTGCTTCTCGACCTTCATACAGATTTCTGAGAAGGCAGATAAAGTGGTCTGGTATTCCCATTTCTTTAAGAATTTTCCACGGTTTGTTGTGATCCACAGAATCAAAGGCTTTAGCATAGTCAATGAAGCAGAAGTAGACTTTTTATGGAACTCTCTTGCTTTTTCAACGATCCAATAGATGATGGCAATTTGATCTCTGGTTCCTCTGCCTTTTCTAAATCCAGCTTGAACATCTGGAAGTTCATGGTTCACATACTGTTGAAGCCTGGCTTGGAGAATTTTGAGCATTACTTTGCTAGCATGTGAAATGAGTGCAATTGTGTGGTAGTTTGAACATTCTTTGGCATTGCCTTTCTTTGAGATTGAAATGAAGACTTA
>NW_011494826.1:2778479-2782314 GCF_000754665.1 Bison bison bison | reverse complement strand
AAATGAAGACTTTACCAGTCCTGTGGCCACTGCCGAGTTTTACAAATTTGCTGGCATATTGAGTGCAACACTTTCACAGCATCATCCTTCAGGATTTGAAATAGCTCAACTGGAATTCCATCACCTCCACCAGCTTTCTCACAGTGATGCTTTGTAAGGCCCACTTGACTTCGTATTCCAGGATGTCTGGCTCAAGGTGAGTGATCACACCATCATGGTTATCTGGGTCATGAAGATTTTTTTGTATACTTCTGTGTATTCTTGCCACCTCTTCTTAATATCTTATGCTTCCATTAGGTCCATACCATTTCTGACCTTTATTGTGCCCATCTTTGCATGAAATGTTACCTTGGTATCTTGAGTTTTCTTGAACAGATTTCTTCTCTTTTCCTTATTTCTTTGCATTGTTCACTGAGGAAGGCTTTCTTACCTCTCCTTGCTATTCTTTGGAACTCTGCATTCAGATGGGTATATCTTTCCTTTTCTCCTTTGCCTTTCCCTTCTCTTCTTTTCTCAGCTATTTGTAAGGCCTCCTCAGACAACCATTTGCTGTTTTTGCATTTCTTTTTCTTGGGGATGGTCTTGATCACTGCTTTCTGTACAATGTCACGAACTTCTATCCATAGTTCTTCAGGCACTCTGTCTATCAGATCTAATCCCTTGAATCTACTTGTCACTTCCACTGTATAATCATAAGGGATTTGATTTAGGTCATACCTGAATGGTCGAGTGGTTTTCCTTACTTTCTTCAATTTAAGTCTGAACTTGGCAATAAGGAATTCATGATCTGAGCCACAGTCAGCTCTGGGTTCGAAGTAGGTAGTAAGTTAAATAACAAGTTTTGTTTATACATATTTCTCTGCCTGTCTCTAGTGATAAGGAAGTCTTTCTACTTTCTAGTACAGGGAGGGTACCTTTCACATGGGAGCTTTAGTTTCTGGTTTCAGGGACACTGAGAGGAGGTTCAAAGGTCCCTCTGGCACCCACCACTCCTTTAGTAACTTTAATTCAAAATAATCAATATGACACTGGGGCATATTTTGAGGTGGCCTGCCCAAGGTCCAAGTAGTTTTAACTCAGGTTTCTGGATCGCAGAGCATCTACTCTTTACCACTCTATACTGACTTCCTAGGAGTAGCTGATGTGCTTCAAAGATGCTTAATGTGGTACCATGACCCATGATGACTGAAGTTATATCTTCCCCAAAAGACTGTAAAAGATTAGGGATGAACCAAATACATACTTCCTCTTCACAACAAACTAGGAAAAGTTCTATTTCCAAATTATATCCTTGAAAGCAAGTATGTATGTATGTTAATGAAATGGGAACTGAGTTCTTGCCCTCAGATCCGAAGAAGGAAATCCACAAACACTCACAGTAGCAAGTGAATAGGATTTTTTAAAGAGGAAGAAAGTACAAAGCTCTCAGCATAGACATTGAGATGGGGTAAAGAGTCCCCCACAAGGCCAGACTTACAGTAGTTTTTATATCCTTCCTTAAATCATGTTATTTCTAACCAATCAAGTTAAAGGTCAAGATACTTAACAACTTTGTGACTTCTCTTTATCCTCCACTGGGGAAACAATGGAAACAGTGACAGACTTTATTTTTTTGGGCTCCAAAATCACTGCAGATGGTGACTGCAGCCATGAAATTAAAAGATGCTTGCTCCTTGGAAGAAAAGCTATGACCAATCTAGGCAGCATATTAAAAAGCAGAGACATTACTTTATCTACAAAGGTCCTATAGTCAAAGCTATGGTTTTTCCAGTAGTCATGTATGGATGTTAAGAGTTGGATGATGAAGAAAGCTGCGTACCAAAGAATTGATGTTTTTGAGCTGTGGTGTTGGAGAAGACTCCTGAGAGTCGCTTGGACTGCAAGATCCAACCAGTTAGTCCTAAAGGAAATCAGTCCTAAATAATCATTGGAAGGACTGATGCTGAAGCTGAAACTCCAATACTTTGGATGAGAAGAACTGACTCATTGGAAAAGACCCCGATGCTGGGAAAGATTTAAAGCAGGATGGGAAAGATACAACAGAGGATGAGATGGTTGGATGACATCACTGAATCAAGGGACATGAGTTTGGGCAAGCTCTGGAAGTTCGTGAGAGACGGGGGGAGCCTGGTGTGCTGCAATCCATGGAGTAGCAAAGAGTCATACAGGCCTGAGCAACTTAACTGATCCTTGGATTAAGTCACCACTCTTTTTCATTCCTCCTGGCCATTTTACAATGGACCAGATGTATGGGTTTAAGATTAACAATCACCAGTTGCTTTTCCCTCACGCATATGGAACAGAAGCTAATTACTGCCCTCCCTTGCGACTCAGCTAGTGAAGAATCCGCCTGCAATGTGGGAGACCTGGGTTCCGATCCCTGGGTTGGAAAGGTTCCCTGGAGAAGGTAACTGGCTACCCACTCCAGTATTCTGGCCGGGAGAATTCCATGGATGGTACAGTCCATGGTGTCGCAGAGAGTCCAACACCACTGAGTGACTTTCACTTTCCCTGGATCTGGGTGCTGATAATTGATCAGACCAAAGACACATTCCAGAAATTCAGGACAATGGAGCAGGACGTTTATTGAAAAAAAGTCCAGAGGTCTCAGAGGTCTACACTGACTGCCTAGTAATTTCTACCTCATTATCGCCATGGATGGTGCAAAGGGTTTTCTTCCACATGATTTCAATAAACTACACTATTCCTCTGGATAGATTTGTATCTTTTTTTTATTAGCCTTGGCTTTCTTTTCAGTTCAGTCACTCAGTCCTGTCCGACTTTGCCACTCCATGGACTGCAGCACGCCAGGCTTCCCCATCCATCACCAACTCCCAAGCTTGTTCAAACTCATGGCCATGGAGTTGGTGATGCCATCCAAACATCTCGTCTTCTGTCCTCTCCTCCTCTTGCCTTCAATCTTTCCCAGCATCACTTCAGTCGTGTCCGACTCTGTGCGACCCCATAGACGGCAGCTCCCCAGGCTCCGCCGTGCCTTGTATTCTCCAGCCAAGAACACTGGAGTGGGTTGCCATTTCCTTCTCCAATGCATGAAAGTGAAAAGTGAAAGTGAAGTCGCTCAGTCGTGTCCGACTTCTAGCGACCCCATGGACTGCAGCCCACCAGGCCGCTCCGTCCATGGGATTTTCCAGGCAAGAGTACTGGAGTGGGGTGCCATTGCCTTCTCCGAGCAGCAATAATAGTCCGCCATTATTTAAAAAATAGCTTTTTTAAAAAATTGGAAAACGGTAACTTTGGCTGACTTTATTAATAAACAGATACCTTGGTGGCATGTTTCACTTATGGGTACTTTGGTTCATAGTATTTAAAATGCAGTCACAAATCCACTCTTGGGGGAAAAATACAATAAAGGGGCGACAGCGAACACGTATATGTATGAAGTATCACTTAAACCCATTTATTACCGTCAGTGTATTGGGTGGCGACGGCCAAAGTGCGGCTGTGGTTAACGTAGGTCGCGGGACCCTGAGCGGTTGAAGTCTCACTACACCCAGACTCGTCAGTCAAACCACTTACTGCTACACGCTCTCAAAATGGCGCCGGCTCTTAAAATCTCTCTATCAGCCTGAGCGCTCTACTCTCCGGAGGAACGTCGCGTCACCAGGGCAACGACGCTCTTGCGTAGAGGCGGGACGCGGGTGAAAGTTCAGAGCTAGAGCGGTGATCCCCCACCGCCGTTTCTGGGCTCTAGGCGAGGCCCGAGCCCACGCAAGTCCCATAGTCCCGGGTCACGCGAGCGTTGGCCCAGAGCTGGAGCGATCCCAGCGCGCCTTTCCCCACTCTCGGCCTTGCCTGGTCAGGCTGAGGCCCAGAG
>NW_011494826.1:2771217-2778379 GCF_000754665.1 Bison bison bison | reverse complement strand
AGGCCCAGAGGTAACCTCAGGCCGAGGGGCGGGACGAGCCGAGCGCGCGGCCCGCCCCCGAGGTCCGTTCCGCGCCCTGGGGCGCCTGCTGGAGTTGACGTTAGCCATGGAAACGAGGTGCCGGTCGCGACGCCACCGCGGTGAGCTGGTTGCCGTGGCCGCCACAGTTCCTCTGCCTTGGCGTTCGGACCGCAGGCAGCCTTCCGGCGGGAGCGCGCACCCCGGCTATACCTGCAGAAGTGCCCTCACCGGGATGCCTTCGCTTCGCCTCTTCCCTCAGGTGACTCCAGGTACGTTAGATCCCTGATACCCACTTTGGCCGCTTTAATTTCCAAGCCTGTGCAGAGTGATGATTGCATTTTTTAAGACATGAGATGAGCTCTGTCTCTAGAGTTCATCAATCTGGTGTGCTTTTAACTTCTTTCGTAAGGCTTCTTTAGACTGTTGAATTTTAGTATTTTATTTTTGAGAGATACTTGGGAAATGGAAAATGGCCCTTTCAGTCTTGGTTTAGGAATGGGCTTGTTACCCAACTAAAGATTACGAACTATGGCCCTTACTACTGTATTAATTTTCTCCTTTTCTCCACTTTTGCTCTAAATCAGTGAAATCACGGACTCCTCAATAGGAACAACTCTTCCCCCACCGATCTGCACTGTCTCTCCACAGTCCTGTGTTTATCAAGGACCAACATTTACTTCAGTGAAGTCTACTCTGCCAGAAGTTACTTAATCAGGCCTCTGAATTGTTTTTTTCTCTTATTCACTTGTATAATCTTAGGTGGATTTTTTTCTCATTCCTGCAATTAGGGCAGAGCCCATCCTTTATATTATTGGATGTCTACCATCACCCATGCCAAATCTTCACATCTTTATCATAGCAATCAAAGCCAGTTCAGATGTTGCCATTTTAGTCGTTTAATTGTTTGGACACCTGACCATCACTTTATTTAATTTCCGACTTAAAGAACTGCCTACTAGTTATTAGCTGCCACAGAAAGTACCAGGTGGGGGACCTTTTCTGTTTCTTTTTCTTTTGTAAGAACTTTATTGAGATTAAAATTCATATTCCATACGATTCAAATTTAAAACATTTTCATCACGCCCCCAAAAAGCTCTGTATCCTTTAGCAGCCATTCTCCCTGTCCCCACCAGCCCTAGGCAAACCCTAATCTGTTTTCTGTCCTTATAGATTTGCTCTGGATGTTTCACATAAATGGAATTGTACAGTATGTGGCCTTTTGTGATTGGCTTCTTCCACTTAGCATTCTGTTTTTAGGGTTCATTCATGTTGTATTAATAGCGTGCATCAGTATTTCACTGTTGTTTGTAGTCTTATTAATATTCCAATGTATGGCTATATCTGGAGAAGGAAATGGCAACCCACTCCACTGTTCTTGCCTGGAGAATCTCATGGACAGAGGAGCTTGGCAGGCTGCAGTTCATGGGGTCACAGGGAGTCGGACACGACTGAAGCGACTGGGCGTGCACCTATGGATATATCACGTTTTATTTCATCTGTTGATGGCCATTTATGTTGTTTCCGTTTGAGGCTATTAATAATATTTCTTCTATGAATGTTCATGTACAAATACTTGTGTAGACTAATGTTTTCTTTTCTCATGGGTAAGTACCTAGGAATGAAACTGCTAGGTCATATGGGGGGGGGGTGTGTGTGTGTGTGTGTGTGTGTGTGTGTGTGTGTGTGTGTGTTAGTCACTCAGTTGTGTCCAACTCGTTGAGACCCCATGGACTGTGGCCTGCCAGGCTTCTCTGTCCATGGAATTCTCCAGGCAAGAAGACTGGAGTGGAATATGATAACTATGTTTAGCCTTTTAAGGAACTGCCAGACTATTTCCAAAGCAGCTGTACCATTTTACATTATCATTTGAGTGTTCTGATTTCTCTATAACTTTGGCAGTACTTCTTATTGTTTGCCTTTTAGATAGCCAGTCAAGTGGATTTGAAGATATCTCATTGTGGTTTTGGTTTGCACTTCCCCAATGAGTAATGTTGTTGAACATCATTTCGTATGCTTATGTTGGCCATTTGTATATTATCTATGGAGAAATGTCTATTCAGACATTTTGGCCAGTTTTAAATTATTTGTATTTTCATTAAGTTGTATGACATTTTTCTATATTTTCTACAAGTCCCATAACGAATATATAATTTGCAGAAATTTTCTCCCATTTGATGAATGGTTTTGCCTTTTTTCCATTACCTTTTACTTTTTATTTTATTCTACTTTTCTTTAACTGGGTTATAGTTGCTTTATACTGCTGTGTCAGTTTCTGCTGTACAGCAAAGTGCATCGTCCATACATAGACATATGCCTCCTCTTTTTCGGATTTCCTTCCCATGTAGGTCACCACAGAGCACAGAGCAGAGTTCCCTGGGCCATACAGTAGGTTCTCATTTGTTATCTGTTTTATATATAGTAGTGTATATATGTGAATCCCAGTCTCCCAATTTGTCCTACCCCCACCCCTGCCTTGTTTTCACTTTCTTGATGGTGAGAACTTTTTCTTTTAGACACTTTCCCCTCTTGTATGTGTTTGTCTTATCAAGTAGTCCTACCTGCCATTGCCATGCTGGCTTAGGTAACAAAAGCTTCCTATTTTGACATTTGTAGATTTCTCTCAGGCCCACCCTTCTCTGAAAACCCCTTTTCCAAATTTATCCTTCTGTTTCTCAATTCACGCACAAAAAACCCCCAAAACTTCCATTTCATATGTCAGTAGCTTGGTGTGATTGAAAAACTCTTAGATGTAGGCCATTTTGTTTTCCTAACATGAAGTTTATCTTTTTTTATTGAAGAATAATTGCTTTACAGAATTTTGTTGCTTTCTGTCAAACCTCAACATGAATCAGCCATAGGTATACGTATATCCCCTCCCTTTCAACCTCCCTCCCATCTACCTCCCCATCCCACCCTTCAAGGTTGATACAGAGCCCCTGAGCCTCTGTTTGAGGTTCCTGAGCCATACAGCAAATTCCCTTTGGCTATCTATTTTACATATGGTAATGTAAGTTTGCATGTTACTCTTTCCATACATCTCACCCTCTCCTCCCCTCTCCCCATGTCCATAAGTCTATTCTCTATGTCTGTTTCTCCATTGTTGCCCTGTAAATAAATTCTTCAGAACCATTTTTCTAGATTCTGTATGTGCATTAGAAACAATATTTATCTTTCTCTTTCTGACTCACTTCACTCTGTATAATAGGTTCTAGGTTCATCCACCTCATCAGAACTGACTCAAATGCATTCCTTTTTATGGCTGAGTAATATTCCATTGTGTATATGTACCACAACTTCATTATCTATTCATCTGCCAGTGGGCATCTAGGTTGCTTCCATGTTCTAGCTGTTGTAAATAGTGCTTCAGTGAACAATGTGATTCATGTGTCTATTTTAATTCTGGTTTCCTCACAGTATATGCCTAGGAGTGGGATTGCTGGGTCATATGGTGATTTTATTCCTAGTTTTTAAGGAATCTCCATACTGCCTTCCATAGTGGCTGTATCAGTTTACATTCCAACCAACAGTGCAAGAGCATTCCCTTTCCTCCACACCCTCTCCAGCATTTATTGTTTGTAGACTTTTTGGTGATGGCCATTCTGACCAGTTTGAAGTGATATATCTCATTGTGGTTTTGATTTGCATTTCTCTAACAATGAGCAATGCTGAGCATCCTTTCCTGTGTTTGTTAGCCATCTGTATGTCTCCTTTGGAGAAATGTCTGTTTAGGTCTTTTTCACACTTTTTGATTGGGTTGTTTGTTTTTCTGGTATTGAGTTGTAAGAGCTGCTTGTATATTTTGGAAATTAATCCTTTGTCAGTTGTTTCATTTGCTGTTATTTTCTCCCATTCCAAGGGTTGTCTTTTCACCTTGCTTATAGTTTCCTTTGCTGTGCAAAAGCTTTTTACGTTTAATCAGGTCCCACTTGTTTACTTTTGTTTTTATTTCCATTACTCTAGAAGGTGGGTCATAGAGGATCTTACTTTGATTTCTGTCATCAAGTGTTCTGCCTATGTTTTCCTCTAAGAGTTTTATAGCTTCTGGCCTTATATTTAGGTCATTAATCCATTTTGAGTTTATCTTTGTGTATGGTGTTAGGAAGTGTTCTAATTTCATTCTTTTACATGTAAATGTCCAGTTTTCCCAGTACCATTTATTTAATAGGCTGTCTTCGCCCCATTGTATCTTCTTGCCTCCTTTGTCAAAAATAAGGTACCCATAAGTGCATGGGTTTATTTCTGGGCTTTCTGTCTTGTTCCATTGGTCTGTATTTCTGTTTTTGTGCCAGTACTGTACTGTCGTGATGACTGTAGCTTTGTAGTATAATCTGAAGTCAGGAAGGTGGATTCCTCCAGCTGCGTTCTTCTTTCTTAAGACTTCTTTGGCTATTCAGGGTCTTTTGTGTTTCCATATGAATTGTGAAATTTTTTGTTCTAGTTCTGTGAAAAATGCCATGGGTAATTTGATAGGGATCACATTGAATCGGTAGATTGTGTTTGGTAGTATAGTCGTTTTCACAAAATTGATTCTTCATACCCAGGAACGTGAAATACCTCTCCATCTGTTTATGTTGTCTTTGATTTCTTTCATTAGTGTCTTATAATTTTCTGTGTACAGTTCTTTTTCCTAACATGAATTTTTTTGTCTTCCGAATTAGTAAAGGTGATTATGCTTAGAAAAGTAGAACTTTTGTATATTTCCTTTCATATTTTAAAAATAATTTAATTTGTTTATTTTGGCTGTGCTGGTCTTTCTTGCTGCGCAGGCTTTTCTCTAGTTGCAGAGAGCTGGGGCAGCTCTCAAGTTGTGGTGCACAGGCTGTTCATTGCCATGACTCCTCTTGTTGTGGAGCACAAGCTCTAGGGTGCCCAGGTTTTTGTAGTTGCCACATGTGGGCTTACTAGTTGCGGCTTCTGGGCTCTGGAGCACAGATTGAATGGTTGAGGCATACAGGTTTAGTTGCTTCCCAGCATATGGGATCTTTCCAGACCAGGGATTAAACCTGTGTCTACACTGGCAGGTGGATTCTTCACCACTTAATCACCAGGGAAGCCCCTCCTTTCAAATTTCAAAAAAAAAAATACTTTTTTGGAACATGGATGGGCACATTCTATTCATTACTGACAAAGATTGTGTTGGCATTTTTAAATATAACAGGAATTTCTTCTTCTTGACAAATTTAATTTTTTTTAATATTTTTACTTGTAAACTTTCTGTTCTTTGCTTACTCTGTGATCTTGATAATGAAAATTAAAATAATTCCAGAGTTGCTTTTAACAGTAACAATTATTTGGGAGGAAAATTATCTCTCTTCTACTTGGTGTAAACTCCTTTGAGTCAGACAGCAGTGTTTGTACCATCACCTAACACGTTGTAGATCATCAAACGTTATTCCAGTGTTTCAGTTCAGTTCAGTCCAGTCACTAGTCATGTCCGCCTCTTTGCGACCCCATGAATCGCAGCATGCAAGGCCTCCCTGTCCATCACCAACTCCCAGAGTTCACTCAAACTCACGTCCATTGAGTAGGTGATGCCATCCAGCCATCTCATCCTCTGTCGTCCCCTTCTCCTCCTGCCCCCAATCTCTCCCAGCATCAGAGTCTTTTCCAGTGAGTCAACTCTTCGCATGAGGTGGCCAAAGTACTGGAGTTTCAGCTTTAGCATCATTCCTTCCAAAGAAGTCCTAGGGCTGATCTCCTTCAGAATGGACTGGTTGGATCTCCTTGCAGTCCAAGGGACTCTCAAGGGTCTTCTCCAACACCACAGTTCAAAAGCATCAATTCTTCGGTGCTCAGCCTTCTTCACAGTCCAACTCTCACATCCATACATGACCACTGGAAAAAACGATAGCCTTGACTAGACGGACCTTTGTTGGCAAAGTAATGTCTCTGATTTTGAATATGCTATCTAGGTTGGTCATAACTTTCCTTCCAAGGAGTAAGCGTCTTTTAATTTCATGGCTGCAGTCACCATCTGCAGTGATTTTGGAGCCCAGAAAAATAAAGTCTGACACTGTTTCCACTGTTTCCCCATCTATTTGCCATGAAGTGATGGGACCGGATGCCGTGATCTTCGTTTTCTGAATGTTGAGCTTTAAGCCAACTTTGTCACTCTCCTCTTTCACTTTCATCAAGAGGCTTTTTAGTTCGTCTTCACTTTCTGCCATAAGGGTGGTGTCATCTGCATATCTGAGGTTATTGATATTTCTCCCAGCAATCTTGATTCCAGCTTGTGCTTCTTCCAGCCCAGGATTTCTCATGGTGTACTCTGCATAGAAGGTAAATAAGCAGGGTGACAATATACAGCCTTGACATACTCCTTTTCCTATTTGGAGCCAGTCTGTTGTTCTATGTCCAGTTCTAACTGTTGCTTCCTGACCTGCATACAAATTTCTCAAGAGGCAGGTCAGGTGGTCTGGTATTCCCATCTCTTTCAGAATTTTCCACAGTTTATTGTGATCCACACAGTCAAAGGCTTTGGCATAGTCAATAAAGCAGAAATAGATGTTTTTCTGGAACTCTCTTGCTTTTTTGATGATCCAGCGGATGTTGGCAATTTGATCTCTGCTTCCTCTGCCTTTTCTAAAACCAGCTTGAACATCAGGAAGTTCACGGTTCACGTATTGCTGAAGCCTTGGTTGGAGAATTTTGAGCATTACTTTACTAGCGTGCGAGATGATTGCAATTGTGCGGTAGTTTGAGCATTCTTTGGCATTGCCTTTCTTTGGGATTGGAATGAAAACTGCCCTTTTCCAGTCCTGTGGCCATTGCTGAGTTTTCCAAATTTGTTGGCATATCAAGTGCAGCACTTTCACAGCATCATTTTCCAGGATTTGAAATAGCTCAACTGGAATTCCATCACCTCCACTAGCTTTGTTGGTAGTGATGCTTTCTAAGGCCCACTTGACTTCACATTCCAGGATGTCTGGCTTTAGGTCAGTGATCACACCATCGTGATTATCTAGGTCGTGAAGATCTTTTTTGTACAGTTCTTCTGTGTATTCTTGCCACCTCTTCTTAATATCTTCTGCTTCTGTTAGGTCCATACCATTTCTGTCCTTTATCGAGCCCATCTTTGCATGAAATGTTCCTTTGGTATCTCTGATTTTCTTGAAGAGATTCCTAGTCTTTCCCATTCTGT